>NC_079420.1:21964763-21992263 GCF_026213295.1 Gadus chalcogrammus
CAGCTCAGGAGGACTGCTCTCATACCTTGGTCGCAGCGGATGCCTTTGTAGCCGGGGCTGCAGTAGCACGTTCCAGTCACATAGTCGCAGGTCGCATTGTTCATACACTCACATAATTGCTGACAGCCGAAGCCAAATGTGCCAGCAGGACACTCTGCGTAGGGGAGAGCCTCATTATTACACACACCGTGCTAAAGTACCCACAGAGCGGGGATGTGAAGTGGCTAAGGCTAAGCCCACAATCACCCACACACTGACTCTAATCAGGGCTCCAGAGTTTAAGTGTGTGTGTGTGTGTGTGTGTGTGTGTGTGTGTGTGTGTGTGTGTGTGTGTGTGTGTGTGTGTGTGTGTGTGTGTGTGTGAGTGTGTGTGTGAGTGTGTGTGTGAGTGTGTGTGTGTGTGTGTGTGTGTGTGTGTGTGTGTGTGTGTGTGTGTGTGTGTGTATGTGTGTGTGAGAGAGAGAATGTGTGTGTGTGTGTGTGCGTGTATATGTGTGTGTGTGTGTGTGTGTGTGTGTGTGTGTGTGTGTGTGTGTGTGTGTGTGTGTGTGTGTGTGTGTGTGTGTGTGTGTGTGTGTGTGTATGTGTGTGTGCGTGAGAGAGAGAATGTGTGTGTGTGTGTGTGTGTGTGTGTGTGTGTGTGTGTGTGCACTTACTCTGCTCACAGGCGTTCCCTATGAATCCCGTCCGGCAGGAACACAGCCCGGTGGTGTGGTCGCACTCAGCGCCGTTCTGGCAGCGGCAGACCTCAGAGCAGTCCACCCCGTAGAAACCTGCAGGGCATTCTGGGACACGGGACACACCGGGGACCAGTCACTCAAACTATGTCAGGAACCATAAGTATCAAGCCATTAATTGTAAATAAAAAAAACAATGGAAATTCCAAGATAGTTCTGTATTGTATACAATACAAAACGTGTGTGTTGACAAAGTATACACACATACAACACGTTTTGGAAAGATGAGGAGATTCAGCGGGACAGATAAGACAATGGGGATGGGTTATCGGCTCACTCCAAGGTGCATCCCTAAAACTATAAAGGGTGTCCATGATCGTCAGTAATGTCCTTCTAAATATTAAAAAAATCGACTGACTTAAAAAAATAAAGACGTTGTAATGGTCGATAACTTTCAGCTCGTGAAAAATTCATTATCTCTCACACGCCAGGGCGATGACTATTATTACTGTCCTCAGTGCAGTTCTCACAAAGCGCCAACAGAGGGCACTATGTGTCTACTGCCGCCGGTCGTCAAGACTCACGCTGCGTGCAGTAGAGACCCATCCAGCCGGGGCTGCACCTGCACTCCCCGTCGTAGGCGTTGCAGCGGGCTCCATTGTGACAGTTACACAAGTTGAGACAATCAGGACCCCAGTAACCCGCGGCGCACGCTGCAAACGCCGGGAAAAACAGTGATGTTGACTCTCACCTCAGCAGTATGGAGGGTTGTATAGGTGATCAGGAAAGTAAAGGACTATTTTGAAGTGTGTGTGTGAGTGTGTGTGTGTGTGTGTGTGTGTGTGTGTGTGTGTGTGTGTGTGTGTGTGTGTGTGTGTGTGTGTGTGTCTGTGTGTCTGTGTGTCTGTGTGTGTGTGTGTGTACGTCCGTGTGTGTGTGTGTGTGTCCGTGTGTGTGTGTGTGTGTGTGTGTGTGTATGACAACAAACTACTGCTAAATATATATTTACTCACTTTCCATCTCAAAGACAAAGTAATCGTGTGGAAACAGCCAAACTGTGATGGATCTACTCAAACATCCTGCAAACATCATGTTTGAGCTGCACTGTATTTGTGTTGCGAGCTGATATAAATGAGAACCAGAATGTATTTAAACTACCAGCTCTGATGCTAGGTACCGGCTAATATGCATTTAAGCTTCCAGCTCTGATGCTAGGTACCGGCTAATATGCATTTAAACCACCAGCGCTTGATGATAGTTACTGGCTGACATGTATTTAAACTACCTGATGTTAGGTACTGGCTGACATGTATTTAAACTACCAGAGCTTTGATGTTAGGTACCGGCTGACATGCATTTAAACTACCAGAGCTTTGATGCTAGGTACCAGCTGACAGTTGAACTCCCAGCTTTGGATGCTAGGCATCGGCTAATATTTGAACTACCAGCTCTGATGCTAGGCACCGGCAGACATCCTTTTCTCAAGGCTAAACTGCTCAGCGGTCCATCTTTGGGCTCTCTGGCCTCTATGCGCAGCAAATCAAAGAGCATAATGTTTGACAACAATCATTTAGGCTGGATGTGCTCTACAGCTGATAGCAGCGGGGAGGTGAGGAGGGGGGTGGTTGAAGGGGAGATTCTAGATCTTAAAAATGATGAATGAGCATGAAGGTCAACGGTGATCAGAAGGACAACAACAGGAACCGCAGGAGATCAGCTAGCTAAAACGGTGGACTCAATAATGGTGGAATTTGTTTATTTAAATAATACTCATTGTTGTTGATACTAATTATACCAATAAATGATAAATGAACTATAATAACAATAATAATTATGATAATAATAGCAGAAAAGGATACTAATTATATATATAATTATAATAATGGTCATCATAGTAATAATATAAACTATACATAATATACGCTAATAATCATGATGCTCATAGTCTTACTGATATGAATATGTAAAGCACAGCCCTACCCAGAGAGCAGTCTGCCCCCGTCCAGCCGGGGAAGCACTGGCAGGAGCCATCCACAGGGCTGCAGGTGCCGTTGGTGCAGACACACGCCTCCAGGCAGCCCTCCCCGTACCTGTCACTCGGACACACTGGGGACCCCCCAGCATGATGCAGTAAACACACCGATCTGCACGTACAACCCACTACTTACACAGAGCCCGGGCCCCATGGGACTGCAGAACCGTCTCAATGTCCTCGCTGCCCGGGATCGGTACAGGGAGTTTACAGACCACCCGTGGATGTTGAAAGGGATCACGGCGAGTGAACGCCGTCCACATCAAAAACTAAAGCGGTGAACAACAATATAAGAGGTTCACCTGACCTAACGCAAGCGCACGTACGCACTTATTGGGTGTTGTACTCAGTTATACTACTTAGTGGTGTAGCATCTTATCCTAGCTATCTGTGTTGGATAAGGGAAATGGGTTAACTTAGTGATTGTTAGTGCTTTGATCTTGGTTCTATGAACATCCTCACTGTACCAACAGCGATATATTGTTTCACCTGCTTCTGACAAATGTAATTGTAATTCACTTTGGATAAAAGCATCTGCTTATTGCCCTAAATGTAAATGTAAATGTAAGGCGCTAGCTCGCATTGACGAAGCCGTGGTCGTTCAATTGAGACAGCGCATCAACCCAAAGCTGTGTCTATATATAGATTATGTTAAACAAAAAGATGTCCCTCGCCCAATATCCCCCATTTCCAGTGTTGCCTACGTGAGGCATTAGCGGGAGCTGCGTTTGGCCTGACCGTCACCGCGGCGACAGGTACATCAAAGCAGGCGTTGAGTTAAAAAGGGGAATAGACGGCATAGCAGATCAGATGCTCGTCGGTGCGAGGGAGATGCAGCAGCCTCACTCATTTTGACTCAGGGTTACTCTAACGACCCTCCCTTTTCATGTTCTCCCAGCTGCCTGTTCTCAGCCGTCTCCAGCACGTTATTAGGGCCGGGGAAGTGTTCCCCCCCCCATCACCGCCGTGGCGCCGCTCATTCAAGGGGGTGGTCAGGCCTCTGCACCCGGGGGGCCCTTCATTAGCCCAGGCCGTGGATTGGGAGCTGGGCAGTGCTGGGGGGGGTTGGGGATATCGAGGGTGCTCACCCACCCAGAGGAGCCGGAGCTGCTGGGCGGAGGACGGCCACACCCGTCCACAGTACCCCCCCCCCCCCCCCCTCACCCAAGTCCTGCCACCCTAGCCGCCCCCCAGCCCCCATGCTGCGCCACGCTGTAGTAATTACCAGCCAGACAAATTATCGCCGGCTTCCCTTGCCTTTAGCTAGCGTATTAAACTTTTATTCACATGACATTCCTCAAAGCCATGAAAGAGAATTCAAAAATATCCTCCCTGCCTTTTCTGTAATGCCTGAAATAAGAAAGACTGGTAAGATATTGGAGGTGAAAATGGACCTTGTATCTGCATCTCACTGGCGTCGTTCTGGTTCGTCGCTCTGTAGCGGCTAAAGCTAGTCCAAACGAAACAAACACAACCCGGTATATTCACATCGGGCTGCGGCCGCGGCATGAGGGAGCGGAACACAATGTATACTTTATGTCGTTCTTCCACTCCAAAACATCGTTCGGAGCATATTGTCTTGAGATAATCAAAGCAAAGTTTGCGCGCCGTGCCGCGGCGTTGGCAAACTATCAAACTATCCCAACAAAGGCACAGGAAGCGAGTCCCTGGAGGTCATGCCCTGGCCCCTGACGCTCCAGAGCTCCTGGAGGGCTCTGCAATGCTAACGGAGCTACAGGTCATCGCAGAGAGGGGGCGGTCGGCTCGCTAAAGAGACAGCATGGGGGGAGAACAGGGGAACACTTACCCATGTTGCACAGGGTGCCCACGAACCCGGACAGGCACTCGCAGCGGCCCGTCACGTGGTGGCACGTCCCGGTGCTGTGCACACAGTGGGGGCATGGCTGGCTGCACTCCTGGCCGTAGTGCCCCGAGAGGCAGACTGGAGAGGGAGGGGCCAGCAGGGAGGAGAGACATAGATGGAGAGTGGGTGAGAGAGGGTTAGAGAGTGACAGAGAGAGACCACAGGGTAGATATATATATATATATATATATATATAGTGAGAGAGAGAGAGAGAGAGAGAGAGAGAGAGAGAGAGAGAGAGAGAGAGAGAGAGAGAGAGAGAGATTTAATTGTTGATAGAGATGTGGCAGATACAATTTTTTTGACAAAGACAATCTTCTTCAGTTCTGGACATTGTGCAGAGTTTATAACAGAAAATGGCTAGAGAGAGAGAGAGGCCTCCAGTGAGCGAGAGACAGAGAGAGTGCAAGAGAGACAGACAGAGAGAGAGACACACACACACAAACTTGAATGGTTCTCTCTCTTAAATTCTGGCCAAACTGATGTTTACAGGACTGCCGCTGTGAGATTCACTCCCAATCAGTGAGGTCATCTTTTTTAGAGCACCATCAGAGAACGAGAAAGAGAGAGAACAAGAAAGACAGAGAGAGAGAGAGAGGGAGAGAACAAGAAAGAGGGAGAGAGAGAGAGAACAAGAAAGTGTGAGAGAGAGAGAGAGAGAGAGAGAGAGAGAGAGAGAGAGAGAGAGAGAGAGAGAGAGAGAGAGAGAGAGAGAGAGAGAGAGAGAGCTCTTCCAGAGATCAAGACTAGCACTCCAAGAGAGCAGGGCCCCATCGTGTGTCTGATGAGCCTTAAGCAGGCCTTGTTCACCCCCTCCCCCCGCTGAGAGCTGGAGGTGGTGGTGGTGGTCATGTGGTGGTAGTGATGGTACAGGGGTGTGCTGGAGGGGGACATGTGGTACTGTTGGTGGTGGTGGTGGGTTGGTGGTTCTGGTATTGTTATGGTGGTTGTGGTGTGGAGTGGGTGGTGGTGGTGGTGGACGTCATGTGGTGTTGCTACTGGTGGTATGTTGGTGGAGGTGGTGGTGGGGCTGGTGGTAGTGATGGTATGTTGGTGGTGGTTGGTGGAGGTGGTGGTGGGGCTGGTGGTAGTGCTGGTATGTTGGTGGTGGTGGTGGTTGGTGGAGGTGGTGGTGGGGCTGGTGGTAGTGCTGGTATGTTGGTGGTGGTGGTGGTTGGTGGAGGTGGTGGTGGGGCTGGTGGTAGTGCTGGTATGTTGGTGGTGGTGGTGGTTGGTGGAGGTGGTGGTGGGGCTGGTGGTAGTGCTGGTATGTTGGTGGTGGTGGTGGTTGGTGGAGGTGGTGGTGGGGCTGGTGGTAGTGCTGGTATGTTGGTGGTGGTTGGTTGGGGTTGGACACGGGAGGAGGTGGCTGAAGGACAGCATGATTAAGTGAAAGCTGTGATGAAGGGCTGTACACTCAGGCGTTTATGACCGGCACAACTAAGTGCTTCTGCCTCCCCATCCCCCCCCACCCCCCCCTCACACCCACACCCTTCGGCTGTCTTTCCCTCTGCGATCCTTCAGGAACAAGGTCAATATTGTGTTGGTGTTTGGTGACTGCTTCCGGCCGGCGCCGCGAACACAAACACAACATGTTTTATAATGAAGACACCAAAACAAACGGGGGAGCACAGTGATGGAGTCTCCTCCCCCCACCTCTTCTGCAGTACGTCCCTCTGTACCCCGGGGCGCACACGCAGCTGCCGTCCTCGGCGGAGCAGGAGCCCCCGTTCAGACAGTAGCAGTTCACAGAGCAGTTGGGCCCCCAGAAGCCCTGGGGACAGACACTGTCGCAGTGGATCCCTGTGTGAACACAAAACAACATGAATCCACCAGCCACAGTACGCCACAGTGGGACCGGCGCAGGGATCTGCTGCTCTTGGTGTTGTTCTTGCAACGAATTCAAACGAGGACGATTTTCCACATTTGGGTGTAATCACAGGCTGAACATGGACCCTGGTTCAACTGTCTCACAGCGCGCCGAGAACCAAACCTGAGCTGGAGCCTTTCATTTTGGTTTGAGCGTCCCGTCTTTTTAAGACACTGTTTTCTGAATTCTGCATGTATTTTTCTCTCTTCATCTGACTGGGGCAGGCTGCCAATGCAGCGTGTTGATTAAGAGGGCTGGGTCCCGGGGGCAGGCCGGCTCCTCTGTCATTCTCTTTCAGCAGAGCGCTGGTTGTGTACTGAGCTGAAGGGAACAACTCGGCTGGAGCCTGGGCTAGGAGAGCAAAGCCTGTGTCCCTGGCTTTGGTGAGCCTCCAAACAACACACACACACACACACACACACACGTACACGCATGCACGTGCACACACACATAAACACAGTCACATACACACGCACACAAACAAACATACACACACGTGCACACACACATACACAAACACGCATCCACACAAACACACGTATGCACACACACACACACACACACACGCGCATGCATGCATGCAAACACACACATAGACACACGTGCACACAAGAACAGACAGATACAGACGCACTCACACAGATACACACACATTTGCTCACATGTATACAGCACACACATACATGCATGAACACAAACAGACACCCACATACACACAAGCACACATAAACACACAAACAATTGAACACACACACACACACACACACACACACACACACACACACACACACACACACACACACACACACACACACACACACACACACACACACACACACACACACAAACACACACAGACAAACATTACACAGGGGCATATACAGGCGCCCCTGCACCCAAGCATACAGCCCTAATTTCAGGCTACACAAAACTTTCACCAATGCATAAATGAAGCATGCACACACACACACACACACACACACACACACTCAGGCACACACGCAACCACACACACACACACACACACACACACACACACACACACACACACACACAAATTCTCTTTTTGAGTAGAAAGTCTTCACTTGGAAGGCTCATTTAATATTTCTTTTGACTGGAAATATCAGAGACTGCTGTGACCATTAAAGCAGAATTAACACAGCACCTTTTGAATTAAACCTGGACCCGACCTCGTGGGACTAATGCCGTGTTGTAGCTCTGCACTCCTCCTTAAGTGTGGGGGGAGGGGGGGGGGGGGGGGGGGGGCGGGGGGATGCCAGGGCAGATAAAGGGGCTGGGTGGAGGGGGGGGGATTTAGTCATAAGCCCAGCAAACTTCAAATGGCAGGACAGACACATGCACAATATGCATGAGTGTGTTTGAGGTTGTGCTGGGCCAGGCGCTGGCTTTATTGTCTCTAAATGAATGGGGACATTACACTTTAAGGCTGATGGTAACAAACAGAGTGGCTTTACAGCCCCAGCAAGGGGAAGTAAGAAGAAAGAGGGAGCGAAGCCACCACTGAAAGTCTCTTCAAAGGAGGCTTTTTGTCTTTGGAGGGCCAGAGGTACTGCTGCCCAATTTGGTGAGCAAGAGCAGGACACAACAAAGCTCTCCCCTTCCCACTCTCTCCCTCTTTCCCTCTTATTTTCCTCCCTCTCCTTCTCCCAATCTCTCTTTCCCCCATCTTGCTCTCTGACACACACATACAACATAGCACTATCACTGAAAACACAAACACTCGTGCCCAAATCTATCATACTTGCCGTCTTTCGTCAGAGCTTTAAATATTGAACGAAATATTTTGAGGTCGGCCCGATTTTCCCAGTAGTATATTTTCTATAGGCTAGGATTTGAGCCTTTCATCATATCAGCCCAATCAAAACAGTGTTTTCTTCAATATCTCGGCGGCGGAAGCCCCCGTTCACAGCGCGCACGTTAAGGAGTGTCGCTGCTTTCCGCGTGTCCAGGTCTCTTCCCGTCACTGCGGCGTACGCGTCCAGGCGTTATGCAGAGACGCTAGTCACCGCGCCGCCGCTGCTAGTCAGCTCACAAGGAGAAATGCTCTTTCCCTCTGTTCTGCCTAGCGCCCTCCCTCTCCTCATTGAGTGTAAGGACTCTCTTGGGCAGGCTGCTTCTTTCCTAGAGAGCCCTATCCTCTGTGCCACTCTCTCCAGTCCTCTGTGCTGGCCCTCTTCACGAGCGGGTGAGGCCCACTGGGAGGCTGGCCTCCCCCCGCCCGGCCCCGGCGGACTCAATTACCACTGACAGATGGTCCACGACCTGCGCGGCATTCAGAGCATGAGAGACCACGCTTTTCTTTTTTTTTTTGGGTCGCGGACCCCCATTCTTGCGGATAATAAAACCCACATTGTCTCTCCGATTAAATGCCCCTCAGCTCAGGAGGGCGAGCGGAGGCGGGGCGGGGGGGCACCGGGGAGCTCACCGGGTTGACCTTTCCCGGGCTGGAGTTATTCCCCCTCCCGGCTGAACTGTGCCAGTCCAACTCACAGAGACTCCGACCCCCAGCCCTCGGCTGGACTTGGTGTGTTTGACAATCAGATGTCGTACTTAACTCTTTTCGGGGAGCGTAATGACCGGCACCCTCGCTGTGCCTTCCTCCCTCACCTCCCTCCATGTGAGGAAGAGCCAGGAGCGCAGAGGGCTGCTGAAGGCTAACAGAGGCGGAGGAAGCTGGTCCTCATAAGTGGTGCCGTTTCAGAGCCAATAGACCCTCTGTCTTCTGCGGAGCGTGTGATAGGTTGAACGCTAATGGGACTCATTGTGTTTATTTTAAGGTCAGGGTCAACTCTCTTAGTGTGTTTCAGTGAAGCAGCTATAAGTTTAGCTTCACTGGTGCGCGCATACCCACACACACGCACACACAACACACAACCAGCAGAAACCAAACACACACACACAGACAAAGACGCAAATTAATTAATGAATGTTATGAGCTACACCTGTGTTTACCCCTCGACTTCACCTTTGTGAAATAGGCTGCCTTAATATTCATTATCGATGCCACGGTGAAATAAATCAGTGGAGTCTTGAAACACGAGCATCTGGGCCCATTAGAGGAATCGCAAAGCCATAAAATATTGGAGCCGTTTCTTAAAAGTCATGAGATTCTCCTTCCGATTCATCCTCCAAATGCACGGGCTTGCTTTGGCAGCTGTATGTGTGCGAGCAACAGTCGGCGGCAATTTGAGTGTGATTACAAAACCAGCATCCAATGTGTCTCCCGAGAGAATCAAATCAGAACGTAATTCTCACAATCTCTCTCATTTGCATTACCCTTTGGCGCCACAGCAAAAACAAACAAGAAGATTTAATTAACAGAACACCACTTACGATTTCCGCAGACCAATTGTAAAACCCAGACCGCTGCGTCCAACGGCTGCATCCATACGCAGCTCATAATCAATTGCAGTGTCGGCGAATCAGTTTGGGGCTAAAACAGATTGTCTCATTTGTACTCTCGGATATCGACTCGAACGCGTTGAAGGGCCTCGTGCTGAATCACGGGGGCCCTGGAGAAAGGCCCCCGGTGGCTGTAGCCGTTCAGGGTTGAGGGGTGTGCGAGGGCCACCCACCTGTCCAGCCGGCGTGGCAGCGACAGAGGCCGCTCCCCGGCTCGCAGCCGTCCGCGTGCCCACAGCGGCAGCTCTCCCGACACTCCAGGCCGTACGTGCCGTCCTGCCGACCAATGAGAATCCTTCGTCATCACAACAGCGTTTCACATGGATGTCAGCTTCTCTGTGTCCGTCTCAAACAACTTAAGTTATACATTGTGTGTTTGGGCTTTTTATGGACATGGCACGGACAGGAAGGAGAGAGATCGAAAGACATGTTGGTCAAGATGGAAACTGGGTCACCACGAAGCGTATGGTGTCACTGGGCTGGAGCCAGCCGCCCCGGGTGTCTCTGTCGGCCCAGTGGAACATGTTATTGTCTGGCGGGTAATCCACCAAATGTATCATCATTATAATGATGTACTTCAGCTCTCGCTTTAATGTGAAGGGATTTACAGTGAATTGCGATACCTGACCGTAATGAGCGGGAACATGTTGCCTGCAGGTTAGACTGCACAGACATTGGTGTCGAACCCAGAGCCCTTAGTCTGGGATTCAAACCTCCGTCCCACAACCCCCCACCCACACAGCCTCCCCTACGCTCCATTCAAAAGACAGAGCTCTGTGGAGCAGCTGGCCGTCGTCATAGCAACAGGGGCAGACTCACAGGGCAGGGCTGGTCGCAGTGCGGGCCGCTCCAGCCAGGGGGACAGGTACAGGTGCCGTTGGAGGGGTCACAGGCCGCCCCGTTGGCACACAGGCAGGACTGGTTGCAGCCGGGCCCCCAGGACCCACTGGGACAGGGGACGGAGCAGTCTGCCCCCCGCCAGCCTGCAGGAGGGGTCAAGAGTCAAGAGTCAAGATATACACGGGAGTCCGGATCGGTATTTATCAAAGACACAGGGTAGTTCTAGGCAAGTCAATTCTTAGGACAAGGCTCGCGTCATCTATGCGGTAGGTAAAACCAAAAGAACACAATATAGGTATGAAATATAGAATGTAAAATAAGATAACGATTTAAAACATATAACTTAAAATATAAAATGGCATGTAAGGTAGACGAATGCCGGTGTGAACATATGCATGCATAAAGATATGCAGGGGAGCTAACAGACTGCAGGACACAGAACACATACACTCTGTATAGTGTAAGTGTTCCATCACACATCCCACGGGGAGAGTGTGGGAAAAAATACATACATGAATATTTATGTGAATGGGAATTTTTGGAATAATCTTTATATTCTTCAACGGTCAACGGAATAATGTGAAGGCATTGTGATTATTCAATATCTATCGTCTCTATCTATCTATGTGTCATCTACTCAGGTTTTCAATACTCCACTTTCAAAGAAACAAGCTCGTACATGCATTAAATATTCAACATATGCAGTGAACCCAATGTAAAAACCACTAATCCTGAATGTAATGCTTAATGCAGGATTGTTAATTATCATTCACCGTTAAATTGATAAATTCTTGTGCAGCAGATGTTATTCCATAAAATGGTACAATAATTGAATCCTTCACTACAACGCATATACTAATCATCTCATTAATTAGTAATTCACGTTGGGAATAAAACATTGTGTTCTTATCAGCTAAATTGCATAACCTGAGTTCAATTTAAAATTGAGTTTATGTAATAGCTTGCAAAGAAGTCAAAGTCAAAAAAGTCAAATCAGAAAGAATAACAGAAAATAATCCTATCCAAAGGATAAGAAAATTCACATTGCATTCAAAAGAAGAAATGAAAACAGACAAACATGTACACATTAACAACATAACAAATAGCGTATATAGGCAGAGAAGGAGAACAGGAGAACCGGAGACTAGGAGGAAAAACAGCTTTCAACACAATAGGAACAAAAACACAGAAATGGCCTGGTGGCTGTATCTCTTGGCGCGTGTTAAAAGCCGTGCTGCAGCAGTTTGAAACAGCAGACCGCTGATAGATTTATGTCTGGGGCGAGCACACAGACCTAAAACAGCGGAGGCACCACAGAAAGAGAGATAAAGGCTCAGGGAGAGCGGCTCTCTCCACATCGGCAGCTGAGATAAGGCTGACCTTGGCTTTAATCTTCTCTCTAATGGTTGGACAACATGGTCGGATGACTTGTCCATGAGAGGCTCCATACTCCAGCGCCACCAGTAGGCTATCCTCCACCGTTTAACAGGCAAATAAGTGTGTGTACCCTGCCTTGGAGAGGGCCAGTCAGAGCTAGGGCGGTCGTCGGGTTCGATCGGAATGTGAATGATATCACAGAGAAACCCTTCCATCCTCCACCAATCTGGGAGGCATACATATTGATCCATCAGCATTCTATCTGTGCTTAATCCCTGGCGGTGTAGTCGATATTGTTTGTGGTTGGAAATGTAACGCAAGCCTCGAGGCCATTTGTATTACGCTGACAACAACCTGTCAGGTTAAGAGGAAATGAGCTGTTGACGCAAAAAAAGAAAAAGTGATGTCTTTATATAACTTCATAAAATCGTTTGTTTTTAGTCTGCATGGTGTGCGTTGATGCTCAGGGATGTTGTGATTGGACCACAGCAGATGATGGGGATTCAAGCCTAGTTTTGAATGAGCTTTGGAGTCGATATCTCTACTGGGCGGTCTGGGAGGGAGAAGGGAGGGCCAGGTGTTGAGCAGTATTAGATCCAATGACTTTTTTGAAAGCCCAAGACCCACTTGCATACATCCCTTCGGGCCATATTCAGATAAGGAGCACGGCCTAGTTATGTGCTGTTGAACAATGCAAAGGGATATTCAAAGGGATGTTTCTGCAGCAAACGCACGGCGAGGACAGCATATATGTATTTAAATACAAAGCTAGTGCTATTTAGGCAGGTTTAACATTTACAGGTCAGAGAGTTCAGAGATAAAAGAGCCATTAGTTTACTTAGAAGGACTGAATGAATGAATAGAACCGACGGCTGCTTACTAATGCGGTAGAATAAGGCTTTTAGAAAGAAAAAAAAGACAGAAACCACACATATTTCCCACAGAAGAAAAATGAATTATTTGATGGAGGACAGCGATTGCCCCTATAGCCCACCAGACAGTTTCCCAGAATGCTCTGGTCCTGGTGGGGGTATCACAACACACGTGTGGTGGTCCATATCGACCCTGTAAAGGCCAATCACGCCGTACCTTCTCTGCATGCACAGGAGCCGTCGACAGGGGAGCAGGAGCCACCGTTACGGCAGGAACAGGAAGTCAGGCAGCTGGGCCCGTACAGACCGGCGGGGCACACCGCAGAGCAGTCCTCGCCCTGCGCACAGAGGAGGTCAGAGTGGCACAGTGGCGTCAGCCGACACAGGACACACATGACTCTAGCGCGTTGGCGTGAGTCCAGCTGGGATTTAACGGGCACAACCGTCTGGCGGGGGGGGGGTCACACTGTCACTGTGTAGCGATGAAACATCCCGTCGATAAGGATGACCCGCCTGTTGTTTCGGATGGCGATGGAGGTGATAACGTTGATGATACAATGCATCCGTACTTGTTGTCATGGTGACCTAATGGCCCCCGTAGTCGCGTGTGTTAACAGCACAGGCATAAACCCCTCATCACCCCGTAACCCCCCCCCCCCCCTACTGCCTCAACAAATCACTGGCTATCATTACTTCCAGAAAGAGTCCAAAATGTCACACCAATGAGCACTTGGGCGATTCTCGATAGCATTTTTTCATTTTTTACACTTTTTATATTCTATTTTAAAGGATCAGAGCAAATTCAAGAGTGGCCAGGCGTGTGTGTGTGACTCCCTGAACATGGACACCACGGCCATACGGCGACCCGGCCACCCGGCATGTGCAAGGGGAGACGGGAGATCGATTTATCCTGTAAGTGTGGAGAGAAGGCCCCCGGGCGGGCGCCATGCGTCCAGGGGAGCAGAGCCTCCCGGCTGCCTGACAACGAGGCCCAGTCCTGGTAATGAGCTCAGCGAGGGGACCGGCTTGGCCATGCTGGAGGGGGGGAACCTTCCAGTCGCCTCGCCACGGCCAAGAGGACATGCTTGGCCGAGCGGGTGGAGCACTGAGTCCCCCACCATGGCATTAGAGCAGCGAGACCGCCGCCTCAGAACGACCCTCCTCCTTCCCTGTCCTCCCATTCCCGCTGTCATTAGAATGTCTGCAGCTTTAAAAAGCTGAGCCCTGCAAGGATTCCAACATCCTCTCCACTCCCTAAGTGATCCCCCACCCACCCACCCTCCCTCCCTCCCCGCTCCCCCTCCACCTCACCCGCCTCCTCCTCCCGTCCCCTTCTCCTCAGTTCCCCGGTTTGAGTGACAGGTGACACAATGATTTAGTGTCCCAATTAGCGGCCGGGAGGACTCTGGCGCGTCTCCCTTCCGTCCCTCGTCAGGACCTGCCGCCGCTGCCAGCTGCTCAACGCTGTCATCATCGTTTTGAACTCCGCTTTAAACGCGGAGGTAGCTGAGGATGTGCCGGCGGACGCCAAGGGCAGAACACAGATCTGCCCCTCCCTCTTTGAGGGACATAAAAGCGCCACCCGTACCCCCCCCACACCACCACCCCACCCCCCACACCACCACCCCCTGCCAATGCAATTTCTTTATAAATCGCATACAATAAGCTTTGTTCTGGACGAAATGGAGCCTCAGGATCTGCTAACAACGGCAGGTTGGAGGGGAGGCGGGTCAGACCAGGGGAGGGGGGGGGGGCCATGTGGGGGGGCTAGGAGAGGTTTCCGGTGCCGTCTCCGGAGGATATGCAATTTGCTGGTGTGAGTCATTGAGCTGCAAATGACCACACGGGTTTCATTAGCTTCCGCCGCCGCCGCGGCCAGTGTCGGTGTTCACTTCCCTTTCACGCGGCGTGGCGATGGTGGCGGGCTGTGCAGGCGTGGCGCTCAGCAGCGGACGTGGGCGCTGCTCATTAGCCCACTGATTCATATTCCCCCTGAGCTGGGGAAGGCTACGCCCGCATGTGGGGGGGGGGGACATTATTAATACAGGGGCTGTGTGAGCCTTCGCCATGGTCGACCTTACATAACGACCCGTGCGCTCAACGGCAGCACAGGAATCTACGCCCAGACCACAGCGGCCCCTCGCGCAGGGAGAACACCGGACTAGTTCCTGTTGGTAACTCACTGTAGCGCCTCTCTCCGACGCGCATTGATCCACGGCCTCGCATCCGTCGAGACTGGACGTAAATGGCATTGCTAATTACCAATCAGACTCTCCCTCTCCCAAACAGTTAATCTTACTGCAAGGTGGAGGACTGGCAATTTAAAATTCATGCAGCAAGACAGATAATGAACCCATTGATGAGGTTAGCAGCCCCGGAGAGACTAGAACATGACTTGTTTTCATGAGCTACAAAAGGATGTTAAAAATCATTTCACTGCCATCACGAAACACAGTGGTATCTCTCGCTCACACTCACACACACAGACACACACACACACATACGCATGCACGTGCATGCAGACACAAAAACACATACAAACACCCACAGAAACGCACACACACACACATACACACACACAGAACAGAACTAACACTAACACAAGTTGTGAGATTTAAACGCGAGGTCCAGGGCAGAATGGTAGGGTGAGGGCTGTGTGGGGACAGCAGAGGACAATGTCAGAAGAAGTAACATGTAATCACTTTGTCCCAATCAGAAAAGAACATGTCCAATTACTGGGGCCAAATCAAGCGCACAGGGCACAGCGTGCGGCCACACTTGAGAGGCTTGCCCCCCCCCCGCTGAGAGGAGGATGCAGGACGAGGCCCATATGTTTCCAGAGACACTCTCGGGGCGTCATTTCACCAACCATTTAATAGCCATACCCTGACCGCCACCGCCAAAGACACAGGGAGGTTAAAGTGAAAGAAAAACTAAAGTGTTTTCAACTGTGTTAGAAAGTACAGTTTAGGCTGAAACATGTCTGACTATAAACAGCCACAGACACATCACTTTCCCAGTACACACACATGAACACACACACACACACACACACACACACACACACACACACACACACACACACACACACACACACACACACACACACACACACACACACACACACACACACACACACACACACACACACATAGACACACACCCTCAGACCCCCCTTCTTCTCAGACCCCCCTCTCTCTCTTAATCTCTATCTCAATCACATAAATACACACACACAGATACACACACACAGATACACACACACACAAACACAAACACACACACACACACACACACACACACACACACACACACACACACACACACACACACACACACACACACACACACACACACACACACACACACACAGAGGTGCACACGCCCGCCAAGCCACCACATGAGGTGCGTCTCCACCTGACTGCCCACACTGCCGCTGGCTGCAGCCCTCTAGGTGTCTTTAATGGGTCTGGCAGGCCTTCCCAGCACACGCCGAAGAGAACAGGTGGAGCAAATTAAGGCTCAGTCTGTGGCCCACTGTGAGGCCGGCCGCCCGCCGCCTCCCGCCTAAAGACAGGCGGCCCGCTCTAAACCAGCCGCCGCCGCTCTGACACACAGGGAGGACGCCAGCGGCCCACCTTGTGGTAGGGGGAGGGGGGCACTGCATTAAGCACTAATAAAAATCGTTTCCGGAGAAATGGGCTTGAAGTTCTGGCTGTTTGGTGAGGAGATAAAAGAGTCCGGAGCCAGGGCCGGCGCTCCCATCCCTCCAGAGCTCGTTTGAGGAGTGGGCCTGATCACACTGGGGTTTAATATTGATGGGGCAGACCAAGCTTTGCCAGAGATGTCGTCATGTTTAAGGGCTTCTTTCAGAAAGTGGTGTAATCCCAAACTTAGCATGTTATTAGAGACGGATATAAATCTTGACTTGCTACTGCCTTCCTTGGAACAATGGCTTTCAAAAGCTACGCATTGCTATACATACAGACGTTAAGAAGATTCAAATATAAGCTGGACCCCTCTTGAGTAAAGGACGACTTTATGATATTTTCTTTTACTGTTTGTTAAACTTAGGTATGATATATGAATCATGTTGCAAGGTTGCGATAGAAGGAGAGAGGAAGGTTACAATGCAATTAACCAATTATAGATTAGCATGTCAGCAGTCCCGAGAGTACAAGGGGATACAACACCATGACAATGGTAATGTAATTAATTATATTAATCACATTACAGCAGACTGCTTGATTGAAAAATGGAGAATCAGCTGAATTCTAATTTACAAAATGAGCCATATATGCTTTTTGAGTTCGTGCATACTAGGCACGAAGGCCTACACACAGCAGAAGTTTACGCTCGAGTAACTTTCCAATGTTTTATCTTGGTAGGAACGGTTGCTAATTAGTGTGTTCAAGTAAGGTTGTTGAGTTAGGAACCACTTAACAAAGGTAGAGTTATAAAAAGGAGAAAAATACAACTTCATTAAAAGAGCTGAGTTGTAACGTGTAACATTTTACGACCAGCCCTTTAATCATGCAGTCAATAACAGATTGTTATATATATATATATATATATATATATATATATATATATATATATAGCAACTCAATAAACTTAACCCAAAAAGCCCCTTCATATCTCTGATGGAGACCACTGCCTGTCACTCACCATCAGACCAGCAGGGCATATGCAGGAGCCGGTGACACTGTGGCACTCAGTCTCATGGGCGCAGTCACACGTTGACCTGCAGCTGTCGCCGTAGGAGCCAGACGGACAGCTTTCGTTGCAGTAGAGCCCTGTCCATCCAGGGGAGCAGCTACACTCACCAGACAGTGGGTGACAACTTCAACAGGCCGAGACACAGAGGAAGTGGAGGGGGAAATAGAGCGAGAGACACAGAGGGACAGAGAGAGAGAGGGAGACAGGGAGAGAGAGGGAGAGAGAGAGAGAGAGAGAGAGAGAGAGAGAGAGAGAGAGAGAGAGAGAGAGAGAGAGAGAGTTATATCTTTAGAAACATATCTGATGTTGCGCTAGTAGGGTCAGACAGTGGGTCCTCAAGCCGTTGGCAATCCATCTGTCTGTTGGTGTCTACAGACCGGCGCTGAGATAAATGAGGTGTCTCTTTTCTCCTCCGTTCCCCTAATGATTTCCAAGGCCATCGCCCAGGTCCGGCCAGCATCAGAGCATTAACATTGCATTAACTATGGATGCTGCTGAGTAATAATGAATGAAGCAAAGGTCGCCATTAAAAGCTAACTCCTTGACACATAGCTACGAGGTGTCCAGCTTCTAAATGGCGCTCATGGTCCAGAGCCGGCCTGGAACGCGATTGGTAGTCGGTGAGCATTTGGTCTCATAAATCAGACCTTCCTTTGATGGCAGACACGCTCGATGCTCGGTGAACTGGGCATTTCACTTTCTTTAGCTTCATATTTGTTCCGACCAATCATCTTGTTGGAGTCAGGGATCTGTCAGCGTGTAATTGGTGCTCACATACTTAGGTTGCAGTATGAAACTGCAAAAAAGTGTCTGTCAAATCTTCACATCAATGGCCACTTTATAAATACACTTATTCAAATCCCCTCCTGAAAGCTTTGCAACAGACTTTTCCGCAACGCAACAGGAAACGAGGCCTAGCACCGCCCCTTGTACTTCCTGGTTCCCGGTCTTGTGGAGGTGGGGGTCTGGCTGCAGTGGAGGTGGGGGTCTGGCTGTAGTGGAGGTGGGGGTCTGGCTGTAGTGGAGGTGGGGGTCTGGCTGTAGTGGAGGTGGGGGTCTGGCAGTAGTGTAGGTGGGGGTCTGGCTGTAGTGAAGGTGGGGGTCTGGCTGTAGTGAAGGGGGGGGTCTTAGGGTAGTGAAGGGGGGGGGTCTGGCTGTAGTGAAGGTGGGGGTCTTGCTGTAGTGAAGGTGGGGGTCTGGCTGTATTTAAGTTGGGGGTCTGGCTGTAGTGAAGGGGGGGGTCTTGCTGTAGTGAAGGTGGGGGTCTGGCTGTAGTGAAGGGGGGGTTCTTAGGGTAGTGAAGGGGGGGGGGGTCTGGCTGTATTTAAGTTGGGGGTCTGGCAGTAGTGTAGGTGGGGGTCTGGCTGTAGTGAAGGTGGGGGTCTTAGGGTAGTGAAGGGGGGGGGTGTTAGGGTAGTGAAGGGGGGGGGTCTTGCTGTAGTGAAGCCTTCACACTAAACGTTATGCACATCTTCGTCGGCCCCCGGAGCCCCACTGACCTGACGGTGTTGGCTGCGTCACAGGGGCAGTACTTGTCACAGATGAGGCCGTAGAGTCCCGGCGGGCAGAACCTCTCCTGGCAGTGGGGGCCCTTGAAGCCTGTGTCACAGAGGCACGCGCCATTGATGTGGTAACACTTGGCGCCGTTCTTACAGTCGCACCTCTGGCCGCACTGGGGCCCGTAGGTGCCAACGGGGCACTCGTCCTGGCACCTGAGCGCGGCGGGACAGAGGCGGGAGATTCGAGTGAAAGCCAAATAACGCGTCACAGGTCAAAAAGAGCAGACTTCACCAGTGATTACGAGAGCGGAGCAGATGTTGTTTTTTAAATGAAACCGATGCACACCTCCTCTGTTATTTCAACGTGCAGAAATTAAATAATCAACGCATCACGTAGTCAACTCATTTCGTTTTGTATCTGTGAACGCGCGAGGTTCATCCCAATCAAAGCAGAACTGCGTTATTACATCTGGAAGGGTTCGATGGGAGAACGCACAGGTGCAGAATATTCCTGCCATGTTAATTCACCTGCCACTCGCAGAATGAATGAGGGCAATTCTGTGAAATAATAAAGCCAAAGAGTAGAGTCGTCCAGCAAGTGTTTTCATTCAGCGAGACAATTGCTTCAGCCAAACTAATAAAGCAAGACTGCTACTGGGCTGCTCGGGCCGGCGGAGAGGGAACTCAAGAGATGTGGGGTTTCAATGAGCCTCTAATACAAGCCCATTACTTATAATTAATGAGAAGAAGCGGGCCGGCATGGAGCCCGTAGTGAGATCAATGGACACGCTGGAAGAGGACGATGAATGGAGGCTAAAGACGCAAGCATGGCCGGCCGGCATGAGCAGGAGACTAATTAAGTGTAAAGCCCTCTGTAAATGTTTCTAATTCCACATTCTCACTAATTAACGTTCATGCATTTCTCCTGCTCTTTCTCAGGCAGGAATATTCCAGCACACACAGGTATCGTATCGTCTTGTTTACAAATCCACAAAGAGAATAGGTCAGTGGATATCTCGGTTCACGTGTAAACTGAACGCACCAAACTATCCTGATGGCCCTTTTCTCCCCCCCAAATATCATTAAAGTGTGCCAGATTGTCTGGCCTATATTCAAACAGCGAGAACAAAAGTTCCTCTTCTGAGGACTCTGGTATCCTGAGGCGTGGTGGAGATGCTGGGCACCAGACTCGTACCTCCGTCCGCTGAAGCCAGCCGCGCACTGGCACTGCCCGGTGACGTGGTCGCAGAGCCCCCCGTTGCGGCAGGAACAGTCCCGGCTGCAGTTGACGCCGTACTTCCCGAGCGGACACGGCTGTGCGCAGACGGAGCCCTTTGGGGGAGAGGCGAGCGGAGATCGTCCTCATGCCCTCACACAACATTGATTCAAGGCAGTGCAGCGAGCGCAGTCAGAGCGGCTAAGCCCTGTGATAATATAGATTATGTATGTCGCAGCGATTTAGTTTGCTGTTATCCGCCACCAATATCTAGTTCTAACACTTTTAAGCCTCTGATCTGGCAATACAAATGCAACCATGCTGGCTTGTTGAAAATAAATACATTGTTGGCGCATTGTTTCGTCCTTTGATCCAGATTGGCTGTATTTACTGGCTACAGTGGTTGACCTACAGTGGTTTCATGAAGCTCTTTCATTTTATATTGCTCCTTCATAACTTCCATTTACCCAATTTCCTCCTTCCTCTTCACCTCCGTCTTCTCTCTCATCCTCCCTGTCCTCCCCCTTCTCTCTCTCCTCCCCCCTCACCTCTCCTCCCCCTCCTCCCTCTCCTCCCCCTCCTCCCTCTCCTCCTCCCTCCCCCCCTCCTCCTTCTTCTCCCCCTCCTTCTTCTCCTCCCCCTCCTCCCTCTCCTCCTCCTTCTCCTCCCCCTCCTCCCTCTCCTCCTCCTTCCCTCTCCTCCCTCTCCTTCCCCCTCCTCCCTCTCCTCCTCCCTCCTCCCTCTCCTCCCTCTCCTCCCCTCCTACCATCCATCCGGTGGGACAGGAGCAGTCTCCGGTGATGTGGTGGCACGTTCCTCTGTTCTGACAGGGGCATCGCTGCTCACACTGAAGCCCGTGACTCCCGAAGGGGCACCGCTCCCCACAGCTGCACCCCACCGAGGGCCATCCCGCCGAGGGCCACCCCACCGAGAGCCACCCGACGACGCCAGACGACCGGCGACGACACCCAACGACCAGCCCACAACACCGAGGACGAAGTTCACAAACCGAAAAAGACAGACACACACACAACACCAAACACGTTACCCCCTCAGAAATCGGCCGGCTAACACACTGCACCCTCAGGCAAAATAATATTTTGTTTTCCCTAACTCTCTATTATCTCTATTATCATGTGTGCGGCTCATGCAGAATGTGACGCCGTGCGACGAGGTGGAGCACCTGAACACGAAGGTCACAGAGGAAGAGATTCTACTTTGTGGGTGGGGGGGTCTCAGCGGCCGGGCCATACTCACAAAGCGCCAGTGTACCCCGACGCGCAGATGCACTCTCCGGTCTCATGGTGGCAGGTGGCGCCATTCAGGCACTGGCAGGGCAGCTGGCACGCCTTGCCGTAGTAGCCGAGCTCGCAGGGCTCCTCACAGCGCCAGCCCTGGTAGCCATCGGTGCACACACACGCACCTGTGATGGGGTTACACTTGGCACCGTTCTGGCACTGGCATCGGTTGCTGCAGTGGGGTCCCCAGTGGTCGCTCTCGCAGCCTGGGGAGGAGGAGAGAGGGGAGGGAGGGGAGGGAGGGGAGAGGGGAGGGAGGGGAGAGAGGGGAGAGAGGGGAGGGAGGGGAGGGGGGGAGAGAGGGGCGGTGAAGAGAGGGGAGGGAGGGTGAGGGGAGGGAGGAGGGGAGAAGGAGGGGAGAAAGGGGAGAACAGGGGAGGGAGGGGAGACAGGGGAGAAGGGGGGAAGAGAGGGGAGGGAGGGGAGAGAGGGAGGGGGAGGGAGGGGAGAGGGAGGCAGGAGGGGGGGGAGAGACAGGAGAAGGGAGGGGAGGGAAGTAGGGAGAGGGACAGGGGAGACAAGGGGAGACAAGGGGAGACAAGGGGGAGAGGGGAGACAGGGGGCAAGGGAGGGGAGAGGAGGGGAGAGAGGGGAACGAGGGGGGGAGGAGGGAGAGAGGGGAGAAAGCGGAGGGGAGGGAGAGAGAGGGGGGGGAGAAAGCGAGGGATGGAAAGGAGAGAGGAGAGGGACGGGGGGGAGAGAGAGGGGAGACAGAGGAGGGAGGGGAGAGAGGGGAGGGAGGGGAGAGGGGAGAGAGGTGGGCGTCAGGGGGTTAGCGGTGCACAGAAACACACGGCAGCGTCCTGATGGCGGGGCATGTGGGTCAGCATAATGGAGTTTATGGGCTCGTTGGAGAGTGAGAGCCGCGTTGGTGTGTGTGGTTCATGGTCTAGGGAAGACTCTGCATGGATCCATGTGAGTTTTTGAAAAAAGGTTGGGGGAGCTAAATCTATTGTTTGATTCATAAAGCACAGACTTCGTCTGCCTCAGTCCATTTTGGACTATTTGTATATACTTTCAGCCTTATAAATAAAGGCTGAAAGACTATTTATTTATTTATTTATTTAATATGAACTGCTCTTAAATCTGAATATTTTGAACTCTTTACACACATTTTACTCAAAAACCCAGACATTATATTTAAAAAATAAACCATTGTTTCCGGGCATTTGTAAGACCTGTGAAGTTAAATAAGTGTCTATCTCCCTCCTAAGGGCATCTTCTTTCCTAAATCCCAGCAGTAACTTATCTTTTCAGAACCCCGGCAACATTTCCTCAGATCATTTAAAGATGCATTTTGTTAAAATCCTGTCTCCGAAGGAGAACACGATAAACCCACAACAGCAGCGCTGCTCCTCCTCCAGCGAGCCACTTCCTACGGCGAGGAACTCTCAGTACCTGGGCAGAGAGCGCTGCCTCTGTCCCGGGTGATTCAGTTGTTCTGCGGATCTTGCCGGGATTTAAGATATTGAGATCTCCTTATGTCTCTCAATCAGCGGCGGCAGTATTGCCTCACATAGAGGGCGCAGCGTGAGGCCTCGGCCAGGCGGCCAGCGGCTCAGAACAGATTCCATTATTGACTTTCACATCATGGCCCGACCCAGTTAGAAATGCAAAGATGGCCGGCTGGCCTCCCTGTGCGCCCTGTGCTCTGGGTCTTTTCTGCCGGCGCTCTGATCAACGGGAATGGGAACATAATGAAAGCTGTTCCACGCTCAGGTACACGGTGGGAACACGAGCAGCCTGCCCTCTAATGCAGACCGCTCTGCCTCCGAGGGGGGTCTGCCACTACTGCCTCTGTGGCTGGATAGGGATATAGGCCGAACCACGGGCCTGCATCGGGCAGCGGACGGAGGGGGGGCAGCTATCGATTCAAACTAATCTCTCATGGCCTCTAGTCTGGCATGAATGAATTCCCTGACGGCCGGACTTGTGCCACGCAAACAATCCTGGGATATTAAACGTTGAGGTGTAATGGATGAGCAGTTTAGCCGCGCTTCTGATGTGTGTGTGTGGGCCCTGCTGATCACTGCTCCTTCAGCCCACGAAACCACCTCATCAACTATCTCTCTCTCTCTCTCACTCTCTCTCTCTCTCTCTCTCTCTCCCTCTCTCTCTCCCGATTGCCCACATGCCCACCATGACACATCCTCACCTCTCACAGCAACACAGCGTGCCGTGCTTATTTGTTCCCACTGTGCCAGACTGGAAGCATTCAAAAATGAATGTTTTTTTTGGGGGGGAAATTGTTCAAATTGAAATGACAATGATGAAAAAAAAAAAAGAAAGAAGAAACAACAAGGCTGAGATTTATTTTTCAGAGGTGTCTGGTTCTTGGGGGCTCAATCAAATGTAACTCTCTAAAGCGTTGGAGCTTTTTTCTCCCTGGCTTGCACTCAAAGACCTCAACACATGGAGAGCAAAGCACATTATCTAGCGGTCCCCGTCCTCGTCCTCTCCTCTGTAGCCGGGTCTTTGACGTCAGTTAGCTGTGATTAACTAGTCAGAGTTCACCCTCTGCTGTGGGCAGAGCAGAAACATCCAGGAACAACTTCTACATCCGTTCCACTTTGATTCGGGTGGCGCTCTGTAGGCGTCTAGGGGATGGAGCGGGGGGCCGGGCGCGGTGAGGGAACCAGACCCCCCTGAGGGTTGGAGCCTGTGGAGGGTGAATCCCACCGCAGAGGCCCAGAACAGGAAACCCCCGGTTCAACCCCCATTAACTCGCCTTGACCCTTGACCCTGATCGCTGAGTCTAAAAATAAAGCAGGACCGTCATGGGTCCCCTCACACAGAGCCATGTGGGACCACCAAGGTACAGACCCCAGGGTACTACAGACCCCAGGGTACTACAGACCCCAGGGTACTACAGACCCCAGGGTACTACAGACCCCAGGGTACTACAGACCCCAGGGTACTACAGACCCCAGGGTACAGACACAGGGTACAGACACAGGGTACAGACACAAGGTACAGACACAGGGTACTACAGACCCCAGTGTACTACAGACCCCAGGGTACAGACAGCAGGGTACAGACCCCAGGGTACAGACACCAGTGTACCTAACTCAGGGTACAGACACCAGGGTACAGACACAGGGTACAGTCCCCACGGTACAGACCCCAGGGAACAGACACAGGGTGGAGCCCCACAGTACAGACCCCAGGATACTACAGACACCAGGGTTCGGTTTGTTATCCCCTTCTGACGAAGCAAACACAAGACCTGCAGCTAGCACCTCTTCTGTTTGTGGTTAGAGAGAGAGAGAGAGAGAGAGAGAGAGAGAGAGAGAGAGAGAGAGAGAGAGAGAGAGAGAGAGAGAGAGAGAAAGAAAGAGAGAGAGAGAGAGAGAGAGAGAGAGAGAGAGAGCGAGAGAGAGAGAGAGAGAGAGAGAGAGAGAGAGAGAGAGAGAGAGAGAGAGAGAGAGAGAGAGAGAGAGAGAAAGAGAGAGATTCAGTGAGAGAGAGAGAGAGAGAGAGAGAGAGAGAGAGAGAGAGAGAGAGAGAGAGAGAGACAACTTTGTGGCGCTGCACAATGAAGTTTGTTCTAAAGTCTGCATTTAAAAGATTGCCAGTTGTGATATTTAAAACAAACAGCTTGCAGTCAAAACCTCAGTAAGAAGAGTACACCGAAGTTGGCCTTTCCAGCAGTGCGCTTACCTCTGCCAAGGCTGCAGAGGGCTGAACGTGATGATAGGAAGAAAAACACTCCGAGACTTCCATCAGACCAATTAACCAAACTTACATATGGACGGCATTCAAATAAAGCTTCCGTAACCAGCCACTCAATTACCAAATTGCCAAACAATTACTGGCATAAATGTACCCAATCATAGATATATTCCCACACGACATCACTGTGCACCGCGCAAGGCAGCAGCAAGCTCGTCAGCAGCCAGTTCGTCAGCAGCCAGCTCGTCAGGAGCCAGCTCATCCGGAGCGTGTGGTTAGGTGCTGAGGGACTACTCAACCCTCCGCTAGGAGGAGCCAGGGATCAAACCAGCAACCTTCTGTTTGCCAGGTTACCTGCTCTTTGTGATGGGGAGAATACGTATGATGGACTACTACATTAAAGGTTGGGTATGGGATTTGAGAAAAGCCAGCAGATTTTGAAAACGCAGAACTCAAATGGTCCTACCCCCTCTCCTTCAACGCTGACTCTAAGTCCACCCATTCCAAGTACATGGACGCGCAATCATGCACGAGCGAACACAGATGCGCGAGAGCGAGCCATTAGCTAGTTAGCCAGCTCCAGTAGCTACTGCAGGATAACAACAAACAGAAGCTTGCTCTGGGTCACGAGCTTTGAGTACGTGCACGAAGGGGTCACGCGCGGGGAGAGGGGGAGGGGGAGGGGGAGGGGGAGTGCAGTACGACCGTTGATTGACGTACTTACTGTCCAATGCCACTCGGTGGGTCTGGAAATCATTGCCTCGAGTTTTTCGAGCCCTGCCCGTTCATTTCAGTACTTCTAACTCAGTGGCTGTAAGTGGGTTATGATAAGTAATTTTGCAAAAATGGCCAAAAAAGAGAATACCATACCCAACCTTTAAGTAAAACCTGGCAAAAAAGGGGGGGGACGAGTTTCCTTGTAAAATGTCCCCTTTGGGCAGCAGAGCAGCATAGTGTGATGGTCGCCCCCTTGTCTTCTGAAGCCTTCACGGGATCTTACTCGAGTCTGGCACAGAAACAACTACAACTCTATTATTATCATCCTCGTTCTCTACCTCCCCTCACAGACTTCATGAATGGAAGCAAATCATTCAGCAATTTGTAAGAATTTAATGGAAGAACATCTTCGTACTGTTCTCTGTGAGTTGGCTCAGAGAGAACAGTACGAAGGGGTAACGCTTTATGAAGGGCGTTCAACAGAGGCTTGTATCAACACTCTGCACATTCAGCCCAGCGCCGGCTCACTGTGGCAGACGCATGCTCTCAGAGTCTGACTGGGTTGCATAACGGACTGGAGGAAAACAGACGAATGCTGTGTGTTGAGAGTTTAACTCCTTCCAGCGCTAGACCTAAACTGCCACCCTTCATGATACCGACTCACTCTCATCTCATGGCTTTAGGTTTACCACTAAAGAGTCAACCAAGACCTTTCGTGGTCCAACTCATATGCAAGGATAAAGATAGATGAATGCACATGGAGTGGCCGAGCAAAGGGTTGCTGCAGACCCTTTAGTCACAGTCACCACTGCAAGAAGGCCATGTCCCGCAGGAAAACACAGATTAATGCAAGACAGCAACAGCACACATTACAATGGCAAACGATGACATGATGGGATGCACAACGCAACTCGCGTTTTGAAATAATAACCAGCCATAATATTATATTTACTGAACAATATTTATAATTTAGTTATTTTAAATGACCTATGATATTCTTTCTAGAATTGTACATTAGTATTTTCAAGAACACGATACCCACGCAGCACCAGTAGTACCACAGGTAGAAAACACTTCTCTAATCGATGAGGCGCAAGAGGTTAACATTGTTGCGACATGCCTATGAGCTTGACAAATACACCTCAGAGTGGAGCGGGCCTGCCAATAGCCATGGGAGCCTTCCTGCTCAATTGGAATAACAGCGCGCTACAGCCTTGGCTGTGGGGCGTGTCGCTGGGCTGGCCCCAATTCATCTTATCTGATACCCCGCATGTTCACCTTCCCTGGGGAAGCAGCCACACCGGGCTGCACTCGCCCTGTGACACACACACACACACACACCAACGCACCCACTCGCCCTGTGACACACACACACACACACACACACAGCAAACACACCTACTCACCAAGCACGCCTGCCTACA
>NC_079420.1:21999763-22063652 GCF_026213295.1 Gadus chalcogrammus
TTTAAGGAGGAGTGAGCCACGTTTCCGTTGCATTAAGAAACTACGGGAGGGTGATGTTTGTTCCAGGTTGTTAGTCAAACCTTCAGGCGTTACCAGGGAAACTAAGTTATGGCTTTTGAAAAACTTTATATTCGCATTGTAAAATGCATGAAAATATAAATGAATGGTCTTAAATTATTTTCTTGGACTGGACTTCACGGAGGCAACTGTCCTCCGCTGCGTGTCGGACGGTTCTAAGGCCTCCGCATCGTCCCATAATTCCTGATAATGGACACCTCGTCGGCATTATCCCTTACTTATTTAAATGGATTTAAAAGGACCACACCACACACTAAAATGAATAATCATAAACGAATGCTACATGGAGTGGTTCTGATACTTTTCTGATGAAAAGTATCAATGGAATTAAGTTAAATCTCAACTGCTGAATTCAATTCAATTAAATTCAATTTTGTTTGTATAGCCCTTAATCACCATTACAGTCTCAAAGGGCTTAACAGGCCAAATATTTATGACACCCCCCTTTACCCAAGCCCCCACATGGGCAAGAAAAAACTCCCTTGAATTAGCAAGGAAGAAATCTTGAGAAGAAACGCATAGTAGGGATTCCTCACACAAAAGTTACAAACACGTTCACAATTGGGATTTGGTCCAAGTGGATAATTGTTTCCAACTGGCACCATCGTGGTTAAGGGGGGATGTGGAGTGTGTGTGGATGATGGCTGGTTAAGCAGCCTCACCTGACCCAAGTAAGACTGATTGGTCTTTTGGGCTGGGGGAGGCTGCACACCTGTTGTGTGCTTTGAGAAATCAATGTGCACAGGTTAAACCAGCCATCAGCCCACATACACTCAGGGAGAGAGATCACCTGCATGGCAACATGGAGCACCAGCGTCGTGCATCATCGTCTGCAAGCCGTCCAATAGACTCTCAACCCCGCCGCCCTGCGTCCTTGTCTGGAGGAGCCCAGTAAAAGTCACCTAGGCTGAGTGGAGCAATGGACCTTGCTACATAATTATGCGACACACTCCAAAGCCACCTGTAATAGACATTTGGATGATATTTACGTAATTGGAAATTTGACGTATTAACGTTGACGGGTGCTGTAGCAATGATCTGTTAACAGAATTAACAAATGAGCTATCAAAGCAATAATAATTATACATATTCTGCCACGCATAGCTTAACATTATCGGTCCAGACTTAACTAGGATAACATTGCACTGTTGACGGGAATTAGGGTTTTGTTTCCTACAAATGTTTATAACAGGCTGTTTTAATTGGGGTGGCATTGTTGGATTGGTTGTTCATCCAGCTGGGGAGACGCCATTGCATTTCCCACATGATACTGACAATGACACAATCAGAACGTTTGTTTTGTAATCGTTCGAGGTTTGTTTGTAATATGCTCTTTGTCTAATGAGGCTTTTGTAACGCTGTGTACTGTAACAGCCCCCCCTCCCCCGCCTGACGACTTATAAATAAAACAGAGGACTTGGTGTCACAGCTTTGAGATAAAAGCCCCTCGCAGGCGGCCCCCCGGGGGCCCGTGGCAGGCTCCTCAAAGAGGGGCCCCGTCGCCGCCACTCTGCAGCTACTCCCCCAGAAGAAGGGGAAGAGCGTGATGCAACTGCCAGCACACAGTAACAGGTTTATGATGTGTATGTAGCGCGCACTGGATGCTAGGTAGGCCATTAAAGGCAATGATCAATGAAATCAATCGGGGGCCGCGGCAACAAACTTCATAAACACGGCAACGGAGCATGAAATCAACTGGGAGGCAGGCACTGTGAAACGACCCCCCCAAGTGAGGCTTTGTTCCACATTAGTATTCACCAGATATTATATCTGGCTCCTGTTATCATGGCATTCCAGCCCATTGCAGACGGCTTGGTCCACCAATGAGAGGTAAGATGTTTGTCTGTAGTCCATTTAATTAAGTCATCTATGCATATTTTCATTGCTGGGTAAACCGCCCTTGTGCGTTTTTGTGCTGGATCAATAAATCGAATTTCCCACATGATACTGACAGTGAGAGCCGAGTCGGCCTTCTGTGGCTTGTCAGAAATGCCGTATTTGATCAACGTTGTCATGAAAACATAAGAGTTCAAAGCCCGGAAAACATTATAAGAATAGTATATTGTTACTTTATCACCATCAACACACACACTTAGGGACATATAGACAACAGGATGGACACACACACATACAGACAAATACACGTACCGATACAAAAACACACACACACCAAACACACACACACACACAGGCACACACACACAGACACACACACACACACACACACACACACACACACACACACACACACACACACACACAACACACACACACACACACACACACACACACACACACACACACACACACACACACACACACACACCTACACCTACACACACCAGGCCACACAAGCTGTTGGCATTTCCCCAAAGTTAATGGAGCAGTGAACTCCAAGGGAACCATAAATCCTGCTTAATGGAACAGTTGGAGAAAAAAAGAGAGAAAGGTAACGTCAGGGCTGGTCAAAGTCAATCCACAGCGAGCATTGCGTGGGGTGTGAGAGAGGACAGGTGTTAGGAGACTAGGGGTTCACAGCGAGGCGTTCACTGTACACCGTGGACACGGCGGGACGACGGGGGGTTCCCGCTCCTTCGGCTAAAAAGGGTGCCCTCCAAAATGCCGTTTTGTTATTGGTCAGACTCCCTGCTGTTCAAACACCATCAAACATCAATATCAGTCATCCTATACCAGATAGGATGACTGTTGGGATGAGTGTGCTGGGAAAATAAGGAATAATGACACCCGTTTCCCCGGGTTCGTTCACTATATGGCTGATCTTAAGTGGGTCACCATACCCTCCACAGAATATTTTTTTACGAGATCCGTGTGTGGATATACATGAGTGATATAGACAATCAAACGGTACTGTCGGAGGCGGTCTCCCTCGGTGAGCTCTGAGAGAGGAAGCCCCGGATTCAGAGGCTCCTGATTCAGCAACCCGCGACTGAGATGAGGATCTCTGTCACTGTGACGGTCACACGGCTAAATTGGCTCCAGCCTTACATACTGAGACTCACACCGTACAGATACTACAGCAGGCTGGCACAGGAGGGCTCACGTGTGTGCAGGAGACACGCACACACACACACACACACACACATATACACACAGATGCATGCACGCACACGCACGCACACACCGTAACAGACAACTAATCTTAAATACTGAATATCTGGTTCAACAAAGACCCCATGAACTGATCGTAAACCTGGAATATCATCGCCTCAGTGCTTTGATCTACGAGAGCCGAGGAGTCAGTCGGCATTGATTGTCATAAGCAATAGCCTTAATTTATGCCCTTTAGAACAGTACAGTAAGAATATTTATGGATCTTTTTTAAGGGATTCGCTGCAGTTTGGTGTAATGAGGAATTCCATCGATGTAGACTTCCTCTTACTAAAAATGTATGTGGCCCGATCAAATCCTACTATTTTAGGATTCTGCTCGGTTTTTGGGCCAACATTTTTCCAGACATATTACTTATTGCATATCTGCCAATATAGACTCCCACAAAACACACACACACACACACACACACACACACACGCGCACGCACACACACGCGCACGCACACGCACACACACACACACGCACACACACACACACACACACACACACACACACACACACACACACACACACACACACACACAGAATGATGTACACATCGAGCCATCCACCCCCAGATCCAGTCCTGCTCAGCTAACGATGGTGCGAGACCGCTAGCTACACAACTTGGGGAGCAGGTAGTCGTAGGCAATCGCTGGTCTGAATGGGCCACCCCCTCCCTGTCTCCATCGCTCATTCATAGGCACTTGAATATTGACAAGTGCATCTGAACCACTGGGACAGGAGACAGGAGAGCTTCTTTGAGAAAAACATAAAACCATGCTTTTTATGGTGGGGTGTAACTCGTAGCAATGCTGACGCCATGGAAATACGATTGGAGCACAATAATGAGAGATTAATCGCAAAGAAACTGTACACACACACACACACACACACACACACACACACACACACACACACACACACACGTACACACACACACGCACACACAGACACACACACACGTACATTCACGCACGCACACACGCAGGCAAGCACCCTAACACTAACCCACACAGGTCTATCTCAAGAGTTTCATAATATTGACCATCGCCTCCTTCATTAATGGAAGTGATGGCCAGGCGGGGCACAGCCTGGTCTATTATGCAGTATTATCCAGTATTATCTAGTATAAGCTGGTGTGCGGAGCACATAGCCCGTGGCTGACTGACCATGGGGAGAGACACATTAGATATGGCTATTAAATGACATTGATTTCGTCTTCAAACACAAAGGATGGGTGAGGGTTAACTCTGGGAAGACATCCTTGAAACTCCTCATTTACCTTGAAAGGGGGCATTGATTTTAAACTCTGCGAATATACTGTGCAAACATATCCTCCATGATTGAGTCAAGAACGGCCCACTGAAAGTGCCACATTAAGGCATATTTCAGTTATTCATAGCTCAACTTAAGAGGTGTCAGTAATCAATGTGCTCCATTGGATCATATATTTTATAGCCTTAACCGAGACTGTGTGTACATTACCCACTCTACCGCTGTCTGCATTAGAGAGCTATTACCACACAGAGTCTACCAGCAGTACTGAGTCACAGACGTTGTGGTTATTAGTGTATGATGAACACACAGTCTTCAACGTCTATCTGCTCTTGTCCATAAGAAACACACATACACACACATACATAAACTTGAAACTTAAAGAGCAATGAAACCACAATTTGTTTTTGTTTAGAACATGGTAATACGTCTTATTAGTATCATCAACATGGTAATCTAGGCCATTATATAGCTTTCACTGAAATTGGAGCCTAATTTAGAGAAAACAGGATTAAAATCCTATCCAGTCTTTCCAAAACTAGTTAACGTTCCACTTTTATCTGAACGCCGGTGGCTTTCCTCACGTCGAAGTAGAGTGGAAAAAGGACTTCAACGAAGGGAGACCAAACAGCAGTGTGTGTGGAAGAGCAGAGCTCTGACTGGTCAGCCCTTGGCTGCAGCGTCTGAGATAAAGTGGAGCTTCTCGGACTCACACACTCCACTTGCGCGGTGTGGTAAGCCTGGTGTGTGTGAGGTGTGTGTGGATGAGTGGAGCTCCGTCTTGGCAGCGGTTGATGTTGAGGACTGTGTCCAAGAGAGGGATAAGCTTCTCAGATATAGAATACGCCACGGTGTGTGAGGATGTGCGGATGTGTGGAGCTCCTTCTGGGTAGCCGTGGAATTTGATGTTCGCGTCCAAGAGAGAGTTAGGCTCCTCGGAAACGTAGAGTATAACGCTACGGTGTTTGTGGAGGGGGAAGCTCCACCAGAGAATCTGTTTATATAATTTTTGTGTCCCAGTGAGGGGTAAACTTCCCGGACACCTATAGTATCACGCTATGTTGTGTGGTATGTTTCATATCCATCAACATCGCTCGTTTTAACGCTTCATACACAACGACGGTACTAAAAAGATAACATGGGACTTAACAATGGGGATACTCTGAAAACTCTTAACCCAAAATACTTTTCTCTTTAGATCTTATAGTGTTCGCATTGCAGCTGAAACAGAGAGGTCACCGCCACTTTGAAGCAGAGTGCGTGACCGGTGAGTTGAACAGAAAAAACAACCGTTGTGACTTTTTCTCATTTCGAGAAAGACATTGCTTATGCTATGTTAAGAAACTAAACAAAAAGCACACAAGAGCCTGTGATAACAACACCCAACTCGCAAAAAAAGTAAAAAATTAAATTGTCAAGCCTCAGTGAAATGTACTTGGATATTGTGCCTCGGATAGACCTCTGTTCAGCATTCACCGGAGCGCTGTGTTGTTCAGATTGTCTGGCGACACCCCGTCTCTCTGAGAGGGGTCACAGGTCAGATCCAGCCTGGGGCCGAGAGACAAGGATGCAGCATCTCTCTCCGGCGAGAGCCAGCAGACACCCGCGGGTGAGGCCAGGTAATATTCTCCTCCCGCAACACCACAGCAACCCACGACTTATCCCCTGCCCGTCTGCCCATCCGCGCCGTCGCTAGCTGTTAGCCGTTAAAACGTCTTTCTTTCCTCATTTTCTCCTCCAGCGTTTTCACCAGCTGACCCATATAGACGCACACACTGTGTCCTGTTGGGTATTGCTCCAGAAAGGAGGTCCAAGCCTTTGATCCTCTGTCAGATCGTTGGCAGAGGGCCGTGGCGTTGGCCTCACGCTGCTCTTGCGCCGGCGAGTCACCCCTGAGTGGCTGCACGCACTGCTGGGTGCTCGTGCACACATGAGTCTCTGCACACACTGCTGGGTGCCTGCACACACGTGGGTCTGCACACTCGTGTTTTCGGACTTGCTGCTTTGCTGCCAGATAATTCTGTCTTTCTTTCAGTACAAAATACCGACACCATGAAAAACAAAGCCTTGGATGAATACCTTGACAGATATAGCTTACAGCGCCGCTGTGGATGTGCGCTAAAGTGAATAGGAGTTGAGGTGCTCCTCCGTTCAGTGGGCCGTAGAGTAGGAGACGAAGCCACTCACACAGGGACCACTAGTAAACCCTGATCACCTTTGCTGGGAGCAAGTTAAATTACAGAGAGAAATAAAGGGAATGGTGCGCTATTTATGTGAAAGAAAGGGGGGCAGATTTAATTAAAATATTGGCACTCATTCCTCATTTCTACAGATGAAAGCTTGTAAATGAAAAACCCTGGAACCGCGCCGGTTATGGAAATGCAAAGTTATGAATAATGCCACTGTGTGAATCATCAGGTCGGCTTTAATAAGGGGGAATTAACGCTGCACTTGCACCCGGCCAACGTATGCATATCAGTACATGTATTCCCAAGGGGGGGGGGGGGGAAAGGTGAACCTATTCTTATCTTAGGGCCAGTCACCAGCCCTCAGCGGCAGGTCTGTGGACGTGACGAGAGGCAAACAGCACAGCGCTGTCACTTAGCCCCATGAATCCAGCTCCAAACGGCCGCACCACAGAGCAAGAGATGCTGATTTACACGCGGCCGGTAATCAGGGAATGGCTCTTTTGTTAATGAAAAGTCATAGATCCATACCACAGCACCACTGATATGACTTTCACCACCATCACTCATCCCTAAGTATATCTGGTGAAGGTTATGAGCACACGACTAAAGAGCCATTGAAACAAACAGATTCACTTAAGTCATGGGGTTAGAAACACTGCGCGCAATAGCAATGCAGATCGCAATACACATCACACCACCGCTTGTCGGCAAGTGTGCAAATCTCTGCTCCCCTAGTCATGGAACCTTTTGTTTACTTTCATTTCAACTAATTCCAATGCCCCTATACACTCATAAATATTCCCTAGCAGTCGATAGCATCTTCCCTGTTGAGAATGTATTTGTATTTATACCGCACCTTTCTAACCAGAGGCCACTCAAAGCAATAAAAATGATTGCCAAACATTCACACATTCACACGTGACGGCGTTGTCAACCAGAAAGGCGACAGCCAGCTCATCAGGTGCAGTGAGGGTGAGGTGCCTTGCTCAGGGACACCTCAACCACGCTTAGCTAGGAGGAACCGGGGATCGAACTAGCAACCTTCCGGGTTGCCTCCGGCTCTACCCCCTGAGCCACTGAGGGAGGGGGGCTGACTCCAGAAGGTCTGCCCGGCTCCCCTCCCCTGCCCTCTGCTCGGGGGTCTCAGGGTGAGGGGGGTAGCCGCCGCCAGAGGGGCTGCCGCGGTGGTTCCTCTAATCTATTCATCATTCCATAGCACGGCCCGCAGACACCCGTCTCATCAGGATTCACACAGCAGCGCAGCACTCTGCTGACACAAGGGATGTTGCAATTGTGTGTCGGTGTGTGTGCGTGTGTGTGTTGGTGTGTTTCTATATGCCTGTGTATTGGTGTGTGTGTGCATGCCAGCGCGTGTGTTTTTATGTTTGTGTGTGCATGCGTGCCCGCGCGCATGTCAGTGTGTGTATTTGTCTGTGTCCCTGTGTGCGTGTGTGTGTGTGTGTGTGTGTGTGTGTGTGTGTGTGTGTGTGTGTGTGTGTGTGTGTGTGTGTGTGTGTGAGTGTGTGTGTGTGTGTGTATATGTGTGTGTGTGTGTGTGTGTGTGTGTGTGTGTGTGTGAGTAAATGCGTGCCTGTGTGTGTCTGTTTTGTGCGTGCATAGCTACATGTGTTTGTGTCCGTGTGTGTGTGTGTGTGTGTGTGTGTGTGTGTGTGTGTGTGTGTGTGTGTGTGTGTGTGTGTGTGTGTGTGTGTGTGCGTGTGTGTGTGTGTCTGTGTGAAGGAGAGGGGAGGCAACCATGAATTGCGTCCACTGTGTTCATCAAGGTGTTCATCAAGCAAATCACTTCCACTTTCAGCAGATGAAGACGCATTCATTGTGGCTTACCTTTCCCGTCGGCAGAAAGCAGAGAGGAAGAGGAGGGGGGTGACCTTCACCACCACGAGAGCTGAGCTCATAACAAGGACATGCTTTACAGCTAACACACAACTTCAACTTGTGTTGACTTCTAAAAGGCCTAGGAGTGGATTATTTTTCACTCTATGCTCTAAGTTGAAAGATGAACATCCTCTTAACTACCGACCTGCTCCTTGGGGTATGTCCACCCTCAATGACTCAACGTCATCTCATAACTCAGTACTTGTGATTACCAAAGTCTTGACAGCGGTATCATTGGGACACAACACCTTGTTGTTTATGTGGATTCTCTTAAAAATCGGCCACATTTCTATTCGCATTACAAACCTAAAAATATGAGCGCAGTGCCCCAAGGCCAGACAGTGCCGAGTGGGGGGGACACTACTATTATGTTTAGTGAAGAAGATGATCTGGGGGATGGGTGGTTACACAGCCCGGGCCCAGTCGTTTTTCTACAGTGGTCACTCTGCCCAGTGGTTATTTGAAACGTTTAAGGACATTTTCATTTACAGTTCACTACTGCTGGCCGGGTTTCCGATGGCCAATGACACGCTTACAGAGCTCCGCCTCCTGCAATGTGATTGGTCAAATCAAAGAGGAAGCAAAGGAAGCGAAACAAAACGTGCCAGATTTGAGTGCGTCTGCATTCCGCTTTTAGGTGATGAATGTAGGGTCTTATCTGTGAGAATCCAGATAGGGTCTCTCACCACTGGAGCAGTCCAGTCCGCCCCAGCCGGGCTCACACTGGCAGGTGTCTGGGGAGACGCAGCGGCCATGGGAGCATTCCTCCGTGCAGAGCGCTGAAACACACAAACACACAAACACCTCCTCGTTAATAGTGGGACGGCCGACGCCTCCGAACACACACAAAGAACACTTCCTCTCACCGCGTATACAATCAAACCACTGCTGCATTATGGGACTTGCAGAGCTGACAGCTGCAGGCCCATTAACCGGCCCACGAGGAATCCCCCGTCGGGCCATCCGGGCTCAAATTGAGCCGTGGCATTCATATTTAATAGCCATCACCTCGACTTGACACTAAGCCCAATGATTTGTTAGCGGATGGAGTCCTCCGTCAACATCACGTCTTTATCACGTCGAGACCTGCCTCTCCCCGTCCCATTGGCTCGCGGCAGGCCGGAGCAGAGAATACTGTAAATCCCTTGTAATTTGATCACCTTGCGCTTTGTCATAGCCACACTCTAACGTATCGGCTCCGGGGGGTGCTGCGCTGTTTACCAAGTGTGCAGCTTTTCTTGATCATGCATATTGAGCAACACGGCACCACATTGATTAGGACACCATTAGTATTCCTGGGAGCTCCTTTCAAAGAAGAGTTGCGGAAGAAGTTTTGTTCAGCAGGATAATGAAGTGACCTAAATGGATATTCGGTTTCCTTTCCACGTTGCTCGTCTATTGGTGCCCAGAAATATAGCGTAAGACAACAGGCACTAAGCGAGGGTGATCCCGTGATGTCCAAGGCGGTCTGTCCAGAGGGATAGAAGCTTTATCTCAGCAAGTAGAGATCCGAGGTAATGTGGGAACCAAACTTTAGTCATGCTCAACGGAAATCAGCAGCATGCGAGTCTCTCACATTTCTGGAATGGACGGAGTGATGGATGGATAATGGATGAAACACACCTTGCATGAACCAATGAGTCAACGACCGGCAACCCCCCATGCTGCATCAGACGCCTTTCATTGACTTGCGTCACACTTTGTATGTCAAGACTCGATATCATTTTAACACGGCTGTATGGGGGGATACCGGGATAATTTCCCCCCCGCAACAAGGTGGTTACTGAAAGGGGAAACGGTGCAGCTGTTGGCAGAGGCTGGCGCTGTTCTTCCTGCCTGCAGGCAGAAGAGTCAGCAGGAGCAGGCCACAAGCAGCGCTGCTATAGATTATCACTCAATCTGCCTTCGATTGGACTCCACCGAGGGGAGAGGGGAGAGGGGAGGAGAGGGGGAGGGGGCTGGAGGGAGAGGATGGGGGGGGGGGGGGGGGGAGTAGAGAATCTCAAACGAACCCCAAAGCCAGTGCCTACTGGCAGGGAAATGTTCCTAAGGCAAGAATGGTGAATCAGAGACGGAGAGATAATGCAGAGATGCTCTGCGAGCCAGGCTAAGCAGGCAATGCCCAGCTTTCCAATCGCAGCGAGACAGTGGACAATCAACCTGCGTCTTTCCGTGTGTGTGTGTGTCGGTGTGTGTGTTTGTGTGTGAGTCTGGCTGGGGAACGGAGTTTCAACATTTCTGCTGACGAAGACATCAAATCCACTGTCTGTAATCAATGTGTGTACGTGTACATGTAAGCCGGCGACTGAAGGTAGGGAGGAGGAGACGGGGATTTCAATGTCACCACGATGACTCGATTCTGTTTCGTTTCAATCAGCAAATTCCGATCAGCAGCCGCGCAGGGAACATGCAAATGTGTGTCTTATCCTTTAGAAAAATGGAAATGACGTTTCTTCTTCGACTATGGGGAGAAGGATAAAGCGCGCTCTCCTCCTGAGATCTAAAAGCGGCGTACGGCTGAGGAGAAGGCGTAATAAAGAAGGAAGTAGACCTTTCATTTTAATTGAAATTTATGAATCACTCTGCTTAACTCACGTCTGCGGAATCTGTCAGGCCCCAGTCTTTCATCTAGATAAAAGGCTAATCTAACTCATTATGCAGATGTGTTATCAGGACAGGGAACAATGGAGCTAATTGGCATCGCTCATACAGTGTTAATAAATTTGAGTTCTCTTTCAGCAAAACCTACAATCTTTTAAAATGGCTGCTGATAAGCCTGCTCTTTGCCGACACCACTCTAATTATGTTTTTTTTCCTGCACATTTCCTGTGATGGAAGAGCTTTCTGACGGTTGGCGGGGGAAAAGTCTGACAATTGTATATTATTAGTCACACTTCCCTGAGGTGATGAACATAATGTCTGAATGTGTACTGTGTCATGAAAAACAGAACAATCTGTATGTATGTGGGTGGCTGAATGAATCTAGTCTGTTCCAGACAGATGTAGTAAAAACGTAGCCAAAGAAAAGGTCTTCTAATGTTCTCGTACATACCTCGCCATACATCTCTGAGAGGTGAATCACCATCTTTGAACATTAAATAAGAAGCAACAGCTACCAAATGAAAAGGAAATCAAAGGCACATGATTCCTTTCTAGGGAGAAGGGGGGGGGGGGGGGGGGGGGTGGTGGTCCTTTTCGATCATTAAAACTCAAATGCAAAATGTGCCAGCCAGTGCGCCGAGCGCTGGAAAGAACTTCAAATCAAACCCGCTTCAAGTCTCTCCGCCATTAGGACCAATGACACATTCTCATTCTCATATGCCTTAGTGGGACTAGCAGGACTACATTAAAGAGCAACACTTGATAAAAGGGACACTCTGCAACCGACACCAGAATTAACCATATTATTCCCTGCACTTAGCCTGCGGTCATTAGCCTGTTGCTGTCATTAATCAGGTAGAACAAACTGATTGCTCCCATTAAGAGGGGAATTAATTCATTAAGTAAACGTATGTCTTCTAATGATTAGGTCAATCTCATGCCAGCAGTAGCAGCAAGGATTACAGGATCCATTAAAAATATGCCCACAGGAACACACAGCAATGTTATTCAGACGTGTAGCTTGCTTTCGTAACCTTTATTCGAGTAAATCAGTGTGTGGGCACAGGTGTAATTAGGATTGGATCCTACATGTGACAAAACACGGCAAACATCTTAGAAGTCGTTGCCACAATTGGCAACATCACATATCGCTTGAGTTGTACACAAAGTAAATTGGATTGCACAAAGTTAGAAATAACTGATAACTAATCATCATCAACATTGCATCAATGGTTATCACCTAATTGTTCCATTAAAATTACACCCTCCCACTGACACAAGCATATAGTGAATAAAGATCATAGATCAGTTGTTTGATAGAGAACAGCTTGACTGATTTAATACCGTAAGGATTTTATTGCTTTTGAGTAAACGGTAAATATCCCATGAGCTCTTTATCAGCCTTTGGTCATTATGAAGGTAACTTGGGTGCTCTGCTTGTGCCTGTGTTTGCAGTCAGATAAATGGATTATGGTTTCATTCAATGGCTCTTGGCTAGGCTTTAGTCTGTATACGGTACACTGCTCGATATTGACGTGTAATTAACACAAGAGGGTAAATATAGAAGTATAGAGCCAATTCTCCTTCTCAGTTCCACGTTTGTGGTATTTATCGTTTGGTTTTGGTTTTCATTATTGCTTAATTAGGGCAGCTTTCCATTCATCAGCCCCAATTGTGCAACGAGTAGAAATCTATAGTGGTGACGATGATTCAATGGGAAATAAAGAGTTTGCAAAGAACCGCAAAATATGAAACTACCCTATTGCCCCTTGTCTTTGCAAAGAGGGGGGAAAGTAATTTTTATTGTTCAAAACACCAATATGAATATATCGCACTGAGCTCTGTCCACACAATGCCAGGCCAAGTGCCACCGACACCAATTCCTCACACACTCAGAAGGGAGGAAAAAACAATTCATTTAAAAATAGTTTCACAGCCCTTCTGATGACTAATGCATACGCCCTCGATCAGTCGACTCCGCCCTTACATGAACCCGCCCTGACCAACCCCATAGATGACATCTAGTAAAATAGCCTCCAGCTTTTAAAGACGGCTAAAGGCCAAAGCACACTGGGGTCCACGCAGCTAGCCAAGCGACTGGAGCGTAACGATTCATTAGGCCGCCCACCAAACATGAGGCAGTGAGGGCAGACAGGTGCCCGCTCCGGGCCTCACCAGCACCCATTAGTGGGCCGCATTCATGTTATGTAACAGAGGCTTAATGAAGTCGCTCTGGCAGGACAAATAAAGATGTCATATTTGCTCCAAATTGAGCAAATATGTGGAATTGTGCTCCGAATGACAAAATCGGGAATGAACTCTCCGACTTGTGTCGAGTTGGATGGACAACGTTGCTCCGGCAAGCAGCTCGGGTATACGTAGCGAGGAAACATATTATCAGTGAGTCAAGGATATGAAAAGCTCTTTGAAAGTACCAGGGTATTTTTTGTACCATTACCTGTGAGCGACGGAGAGAGCGATCATTAAAGCACAGATACCATCTATGCACCAGCCGCGCACGTCAAAAATAAAGAAGAAAGATTACTCACGAACACACAAGTCCCCGCTCTCAAAGTAACCAGGGCAACACTGGGAGCGGCGCCTATACATGGTCCTCACGCCCCTGCGGTACGCAGTCTTGTAGCTGATCCTGACGGGAGGAAACACACACACACACGGGTTCCTCTGATCAGCAGGACGAGGAACAAAGCTGGAAAACCCTGATCACATGTTCCTAAGGAGACTGAAAGATAAGTACCTGTGCCTGGTGCATTTAAACCAGTTGAGGATGTCGGTGCATCTGGTGTAATAGATCTGGTCAAAGGGGTGAGCGTAGGACTCCTGGATGGTCACGGCGTAGCTGACAAACACACAACACAATTCACACTTCATTGTGGTTTCAGCATTTCATTTGGGCTGCTTTTTTGCAAATGGTATACAGATATTCATCTACCCACCAACTAAATGCATTTTGAACCGTCAATTAATAATTCCTCTCAAGGCATTGCGTGGTTTAGTCATATTATGTTCAAATGTAAGCAGCACATATTATTTTGGATTCTTTTTAATCATGAGTTTGAGTTCGAGTTATCTGTTTACTGACAGTTTAGTCAGTAGAGAGGAGGTGCAGACCCTCAATCCTACATTTGTTAAGAAACTTCCTTTTTTTGTACTCTGATCCATATAGTTTAATCAAAGAAGCAAGAACGGTTTTCTAACATTTGAGTTAAGAAATCATTCATTGAACTAATTGTTTGGACTCAGTGGCATCTTGTGTTTTGGTTTGCAGTATACTTTGGAGGATGGCCACAGGAGTCTTAACGCAATAAAATCGTATTTATGTGTCAATTATATTAACAGAGCCAAACCAGAGGTAGCTAGAGCAAGTAGAGAACAACAAAGCATATAGTATCTAAATATTCCACATCCCGGCCATGAGAGGAGCTGCCAGGGCCCTGTAGAAGGCAATTCAGACACATTTGTTTAACTGCTTTCCAGTCCAGCTACGGGTCCTCTAAGCAATCCTGCCCCAGTCGGGTCAACCCCCTGAGCATACATCTTCTCAGCCCCCTCCCCTCTGCTCTGTGGGGACAGCACTTATTACTGCTTATTTCTCACAAGTGACATTAGCCAGCACAACCCGTAATTATTCAGGCTACAGGACTGCTGTGATTGATTAGGCCGGGGCCGACACTGATCAATCGCCTTGCGTATATCATCTTAGGCAGCGTCTCCGCCCCCCCCCCCCCCCCCCCATATTGTCTCACAGCATTTGTCGGATGGGTCCCCAACTTTGGTTTTGCTTCGTTATTTCCTGCCGGCTGTAAAACGTATCTCTGTCTCTGGCGTCAGCGCCACCTGCTCACCTCTCCCAGTGGCTGCACACGTTGGGGTCGTCAGGGTTGAGGCTCCGTCCTCTGGTGCTGAACCCCAGGACCAGCATCACCACCAGGGGCCAGGCCGCCGGAGGGGCCAGCAGGGCCATGACCTGCCCTGAGGAGGGCAAGAGGAGGGGGTGAGACCGGGCGCCGGGCCGACGTCTGCCCCACCGATCGGTCCCACAGATCCCCGGGCTGGACGGGCACGGCGATGCCCTGGTGGGGGGATGGATGGATGGGGACCAGCGGTGCTGGTTTAAGCCTCACGTGGAGGTACGGAGATAGCCTGCCCCCCTGTGACTCAAGCTCATTTGTTCCTATCAAAAGGATACTTTATGGGATGAGTAGAGGCCGGGGAGCGTTGCTGACGTAATGAACGCTTCTGACAGAGATGGATGTACACCATTCCCCTCCCAGTAATGTCTGGACACGCACCACCTCTGTAATACCTCCCGATGTCAGCCCAGGTCGGGGTTTACCAGAACTACCAGCAGAACACATTAGTCATCTTCCAAGAGAGAACGATGGAAAGAGAGAGGGGGGGGGGGGGTGCATGTGTGTTTATGCTAGAAATATGAGTTTCACGTGTGCTTTTTACCACAGGGTGTGTGTTCAATATTTCTGAGTGACCGTATCCAATAACATAGACATTCACCTGTAACAGCTCTTTCACATCTCAAAGACAATCAATCAGTTCGTCACTTTCCCTAAGCAGCACATCATCTGGACAGGCAGAGGTTGAATCCATGTTCATTTGTTGTACCATGGCAATTAATCAAAGTACAGCTAAACACACACACATCCACACTCTCTCTCACAAACACACACACACACGCACGCACGCACGCACGCACGCACGCACGCACGCACGCACGCACGCACGCACGCACGCACGCACGCACGCACGCACGCACGCACACCCACACACACACACACACACACACACACACACACACACACAGAAGCAATTATTTTCCATTCCATGGGAAACCACATTTGATGGACTACTGCCTCCATGGCTCCTGTAAGCCCTTTCCCCTAAGTCATTTCAATAACCTTTTTTGGTTTATAACATGTTATTAATCATTGTAGGGCATTTCAAGTGTCACACGTGCTCCGGGGCGTGGCCACAATGTAAAGCAATGGCAGAAGCTGGGAAAGTCGCTATTGTGTACTTCATAAGTGGTGCTGTTAAGTGGATAATTTCATAAAGGGAATGCATTGCACGGCATTGTGGCCGCAGTGAGCTCCATGCCCTCGCAGAGAGAGCCGCTGACAGATGTAATGGCCATAAGCACACGGTCTGAAGCTCACCTAATCCCAGGCCTGTAGTTCCTCTGGGTATGTTTTCTTCTTCTTCTCTTTCTTTTGGCTGCGGCGGGGGTTCTGTAGTCAGGTGACAGGAGTGCAGCTGTTCTCCCGCACACAGAAGCACTCTCGCCGAGAGGTGATGATGGGCTGGAGATCTGTGCGAGAGAAGAAAAATAATGAGCTTATGATGACACACAGAAGACGCACACTCGCTTGCTGGCTCGCCCGCCCCTCTCTCGCTCTCTCCGACTCTCTCTCTCTCCGTCTCTCTCTATCTCTCACTCTCTTTCTCAAACACACATACACAAACACACATGCTTCTACTCATACATTTCTAATGGGATCAAGAATCTGAACAGGGTTACAGTTCATCAAAGCTCCTCTCAAAAGGCCAAACATAGTCGTGCAGTCTGCCAGCCTCTGCATCCAACCACACTGCGCTTCCCTTTCATTCCGCGTCGCTGTCGCTGCACCCCCGCGGTGCGGCCCACACGACACCACCACCCCCCCCCCCCCCCCCCCCCCCGCACACAGGTGAATAAAAAGCCTGCATTAAATGAAGAGGCGCAGGAACAATGGAGCCCGGGCTGACACGCAGCCCGGGGAGAGTGGCTTGACAACAGCGGGGCGCGGTAAGGTCATCTGTCCTTATTAACAAAACCCCGGACAAAAGAGACAACACTTCTTGACGCGGGGCTGATGCAGATGGAGGAGGGACCGAGTTGCTTTCCATCCAATCTCGAGCGCTGTGAATAATCCCACGTGAAGGTCAGGGGGCCGGCCGGGATACTCTTTGGACCCTCGACGAGGCAATATGTTTTCTATTAAAACGTAGACATGAGCAAAGAGGGAGCGAAAAAGGCACGGCTGCTATCTACCTGAATAAATAAATAATGAATGGTATTTTCCTTCAGATGTAAAACTGTTGCTTGGGTTCAGCTGGGTGAAGGAGGGTCAGGTCAGGGGACATGGGGCATGTCCGCACTTTGTCTTGAGTCGGTCACAGAGCATCCATTCAGACAGACACAATGTACACAGACAGAGTGCCATGGTTATTTACTGTGTTTCAGACTGTGTTTAGCAAACGTATTTCTATTACATTTACTACTATATTTATTATTTAGATAATAAGCGATTGTTATTTTTCCATTTTGAACAATCTCTACACTTAGCGGAATGGAATATGTTGGGAAAAAAACATCCAAGGGACATTATCAACGGGCGCCAACGAATATGTCTCTGGACCCAATTAGATCGACCTACAACTAATCAGAGCAAGAAAACGTGTGACGTAGAGGGAATAAATCCTTTTGGAAGTACAGCAAATGCATCTTTCTTATCAACAAAACCTCTGAATCCAGTTGTTTGTTCTTCTTTCCGCGATAACCTACCTTCCAGTTTGTTTAATACAGTTGTGATAGCGTATTCAACAGGCATCAGCGAAGGCATCTTCGTTTACTAAAATGCCTCACCGTGCCCCATCGTGTCCGGTCATCGTACCAAACCAACCCCATATTAGATAAGTGCTTGTGATTGGTCCGAGCCGGGCCAGGTTGGCTGGAAGTCTCTCTGAATGGGAAGGGTGCCAAACCAGGTGCCAAAGCAAATAAAACTGAGCTTGCACATTTGTCTGATTCCCAGGCTATTTTCTCTTGTATAATAAGGAAAATAAATGAAAATATTTGAAGAGCGAGAGACCGACAGACAGTCACACTGACCAAGAGACCGACAGACAGACATACTGACCAAGAGACCGACAGACAGACATACTGACCAGAGACCGACAGACAGACATACTGACCAAGAGACCGACAGACAGACATACTGACCAGAGACCAACAAACAGACCCACTGACCAGGAGACCGACAGACAGACCCACTGACCAGGAGACCGACAGACAGTCACACTGACCAAGAGACCGACAGACAGACCCACTGACCAGAGACCGACAGACAGACAAACTGACCAGAGACCGACAGGCCGACACACTGACCAGGAGACCGACAGACAGACCCACTGACCAGAGACCGACAGACAGACAAACTGACCAGAGACCAACAGACAGACCCACTGACCAGGAGACCGACAGACGGACAGAACTCCCTCACACTGTCGGCCAGGCCGAGCGACCATTTATCAGAGGATCTGATAAACAGACTGATAAACAAAGTCCTTGTAAACAGGAGCAACATGATGCAAATCAATCAGCTCGATAAAGCTTCTAACTTAAAGGTGTCCCACGAGGCTCCCAGCAGTGTCTTCTTAAAGCCTCGCCTGAAACGGCTTGTTCTGTTCACTTCAAACGTCCGTACGTGACTCGACACTCGAAAACACCCTAACCCTCCCGTTTACCGCCTTCCAAGAGCCTGCCACTCTCACAGCCTCAGTGCAACGTCACATAAGAACTCCACAGACCCCACACTAGCAGAAATGACACCCCCTCCTCGGCTGTCACTGCAGACGATTTACAAAATGCAGACGCTCACGCGAGCCGAACAGAGATCTGAGCGGGGCCCCTCCCAGACACCTGTGTGCTGGACCGTGTTCCCACCAGGGGGGGGGGGGGGCACACCTCTTCCACCAGGAGGCGCCGGAGACATCTGCATGACGAAGGCCACGGCGCGGTGGCAGCGTGTGACTTATTAAAGCGCCATGCAATCACCAGGCCGGTCCCGCGGGTCCAGAGCATCTGCAGCGCTCCATGGATGACGCTCAGTGGGGGCGAACGCTTGGCAAAAGTCAGAGGCTGGTTCCGCTTCGACGTGTCCCCCTGTCCCCTCCCGCCCGCGCCCTGGCTGCGCGTGTCACAACAATCTGCGTGTCCTCTGGCCTGTGTTGGTCTGAATCTACATAACGGGAACTGGCGGAGGGAGAACCCGGTTTGCAATGGCAGCCGCGGTTTTGGTACAGGAAAAACAAAGAAGGTGGTTGAGATCTGAGGTGTGCGGTGTAGCTCGTGGCTGCTGCAGGCAGTTCCTCGTGTGATTATGTTGGCGTGGATTTTGTCGTTTGAAAGGCGGTGTGAAAGGCTTTGGCGAGCAGCCTATCTGGCTATCATCTGGTGACGGTGTTACCACGGTGCAGGAGACTGACAATGAGATAAGGGCGCACTGTCCATCCCTGTCGGCTCTGGAGGGTGGTGGGTCATTAAGATCCAGCATTCATTAGAGGGACAATGGCGTGGCGTATCATCAGAACAGCTCTGACATCGCTTGCTAGAGCCGCTCAGAGCAACGCCTTGATTGGCTGATTCTTAGAGGTTGATGTGTGTACATCAGGCTCTGTGTCCATCCATCTCTAGGGAACCCATTCATAAAGTGATGCACTTATATATGTGGGGATTGATTTAGGTTATGAACAAAATGACATGAAAATAAATTCAGTCGTCATTTAGTGTGTCCACTCAAACGAATTGTTTCTGCAGCATCGCTTCAACATGATAGTGCAGCCAGTATACGCTTTAATTCTTCACACTATAACGACGATGACAGTGACTGTTTTGGAATTGCTAGTTCAAGGCCTGTGGCGGAAAAGGTGACGGCAGGAACTGTGATTTGATTCTTGTGGAATTTCTAATGGAAGTTGGGGGCACCTGTGATATTGTTTTGGGCCATTTAACAGGCTTTAATTCTGGCCACATGGTTTATTCATGCAGCAACCAGTGATATCACGACTCTCATAAATCACGCAGTGCGGCATTCCGGACGTCCACAAGCTCGCTGGGCAAGGCTCACTAATCTCCACACAATCTTTCATCTGAATAACCTTGCCTTACCACAGGGCAGGGCAGTGCCAGACACACAGCCCTTCGGAGGGATCCCGTGTTTCTGTTTCCAGGCTCTGGGCAATCAAAAATACTTTTTTATTTACCTTTTCTGGCCCGAGAAAAACATCGTCCTGCACAATCGACTGCCAGAGGCTGTCTATTCACATCAACACTGGCCATTTTGAGTGAAGGTGTTATTTTGTTTCATTCAGGGGAAAAGCGAGAAAAAATAACATGAGAAATGCGACCAGATAATATAAACCATCAAATAGAGTAATTTATTAATATATCTTGGCATTTGTGGCACACTGGTTACTCATCCATGTCACAAAGTAAAGTATAAAGTAAAACATGACAGCATGAACATGTGAGTAATTATCAGCCTTGGACTAAGAATCATTTTTCTGGCTTTCCAAATACAACTAATTAGCAGGCAACGCAATTATGTGAATGTCAAATAGCTCTGAATGTCTCACCACAGGCTTCTAATAGCCCACCCCAGGAACCACATTGCTGCTCCTTGTGTTGCCTTCCGCGCTACATCTGTCCTCTCTGCGAGCATCCTGGCCGGCGTGGAACCCCTTCCTGCCTCCCCACTCCATCTCACCGTCCTTCCGCCCTGTACGCAATTAGCCACCCTAGGTCTGATTGCCAGTAACGAGTGCTGGTTGGGAAGTGGCTGGACTAAATGTGCAGCGTTCGTATTAGCCTATTGAACTGTCTTCACCACCCCACTGGGCTCTCTGTGAGCAGAGAGCCAGACGGAGCTGGCCTCTTCTCTCCCTCCCACGTCCAGGTAACGCCTGGAGCACAGCGCACACGTCGGTGCATTAAATGCGGCCGTGGTATTCATGGCTATTTGCCATTTATTTTATAATTAGTGCATATTTCTGCGCCAAAGTCATCAGGTGTTTCATGGAGGGTATAAAAACGATATGGCAGAGGCAGAACGGGAAGAAGGCGGAGGAGCTCAGCGCCAAATGCTGAAAGTGCTGTGCGTCTGCCAGGGTAATTTTACACACCGCTGGCTTCACACCTCAGCCAACGCCCTCCCAACTCTGAACTACGTGTCTCTGCCTTTGTATCTCCATTTATTTTGTGTCAGCCTACCGGAGATGTGAGAAGCCATGCAGTACAGAACGCCGCGCCGAAATGCCACGGGCGACCAAGCGGTGTGTGAAGCAAACAGACGGCCACAGAGAAGAGCAGGCCGAGTCGTGCTGCGTTCAAAGCCTTAGCATTCTGGACGGGCTAAACCTGACCACCGCCGAGGAGTGGCCAGCGATGGGAAGCACTGAGGTGTTGAGCTGCACCGAGGATCCATACTTTTCCTCTGCTGAATAGCGGTTGAGATGGTGTGCTGGAGTAGTCACCGAGGTCAAGCCATGATTTGAAACATCATAAATGTTCCTTTAGGTTCTGTCATAACACTTTTAGCACACGGCGGAGACGAAGTCGCTGATAGTTTAATTAAGCGTACTTTTCCTGGAGAAAAGTGCCAATTAGTACTGTAGAGCTGCCCTCATATTCTACCAAACGACTTCAGTTGCTCTGGTGAACGTTGCATTAGCGCGGTAATATTGACCTTTTGGTCTCTCGTCTATAATTCATATTCGTCTAGGTCTTCTAGACGTTTCTTTTATATTCCATATTCAGCCTAGCTGGCAATGAACCAGCTAAATGTGGTTGAATGAGTGACCCATCGACCCTTTTCTAAAATATTGAAACACTGTTTGACCCCATGGCCTGTTGAAGGCCATGGGGTCCAGTGGACGGCTTGGGCACCATCCCGCAGTATGATCGTATTAATCAGGAGAGTAGGGTAGTGTGGTGGCAGCGCCGTCCCCCTCACATCCCACACGTATGTGACATGTGTCTTAATTCACTGTCAGTCACTTTAGATAACATGTCTGATTCTAAATGACTAAATAGCACAATTAACTAAAGACAGCTACTGAACAGAGGCTAACCCATTAACAGGTTATGCCTGACAAAAAGAAACAACACAGTAAAGAATGACTATAGGCATCAACGTTACGTTATTCACCACACCGCCTCGAACAACCATGTTCAGCCTAATTCATGCCATGCAAAGCTAATTTAACGAATGTAATGTATAATATCTAAAACACACAATACATAACTAACTGATAGACCATCAAATGTGCACACAGAGCCAGACAATTAATCCTGAATGGCAACCCTGCATCACAGACTAATGAAGACGTTTGAGCCGTGTACACTCTGACCCCTCCTCCTACTCTACTTGAGATTAATGATCCGTGTTCCACAGGAAAGTCTCTGATCATCAGGCTCAGGCACTCGACATGCAACAACAACAACACAAATAAAAACACAAAAGAGCTTTTGATCAGAGTCCGTCCTTCTTTCAAGCAGTAATTATTCAACCTAACCCTGAACACAATAGGAGCGCTTCTACCGGTCGGTCATGGCTCTCCTGGGGACAGAGGTAACAAGAGCTCAGAGCCTCATTCATGTTGCTTAGTTTGTGTTTTCATGGCCGTTTGCTCAGCCACAGAGCTAGGCAATGAATAAGCTGCGTATGGGGATTAGTGGGTCTACCTGGAGAATGTTCACGAGACCTCTTCCACAGCAGATCAGCACCAACACAGTCCTGAGCAACGATTGGCTGATTTTACATTAGAATCACTTATCCCATTCATAATCATTGCTACCGATGCCCCATTCAACACATGGGGTCATTTGTATGTGAGTGTGTGAGTATGTCCCAGAAAATAAACATTTTGTCCAAAACATTACAGGCCTACTTAGTCGTTAGCATTCAGGCTAACTACTAGGGCTAAGTGCTGTGAGTGCCTCCCTTTGCACTCTATGGCCTCTCTGTTTCAGAAGAGATGTGGACAGGGAAGATAGAGCAGCAGCGCTGGGACCATCAGTAGGCTGGTGTATTATTCATGGGCCATCTATGTTGACGGCTATTTCCCATCTAAATCCCAGATGTGCCTCAATCTGTGCTCCATTCTCTGTCCTGACTGCCAGCCAGTGATCACAGGCCGGATGCACAGGTGCTGAATAAGCACGGAGGGGGCTTGACTTTATAGGCCCGGGTTATAGCAAAAGATCCATCATTAGACATTTGAAATACCCCAGGAACTCCCCAAGAGACCCATCCCATGAGACATGACGAAGACACAGGGCTTAGAGGAGAAGGACATGAGTGCACAGGCAGTAATGTGTCAGCACCCATGTTAAACACTGCGGTCAATCAAGCCTGGTGTGTCATCAAAATACACTTGCACACAACCCGACCAAGGAGTACAGTAACAGAGACACAACGATTCATAATGATGCACACAGGCTTTAAGCGTAAATATATGCAAACAGGAACCCCCAGTTGTGTTTGCACAATCAAACACACATACGCATACACACACAGACACACGCACACACGCACACACACACACACACACACACACACACACACACACACACACACACACACACACACACACACACACACACACATATTCAAACAATAATGCACACAGAGGAACAACATACAATTGCACCAGTGCAGATGAGCCAGAGGCAAGGCGTTACTACCTAATGGGAAGTACGCTGCTAATGGGCAGCTGAGCACATTCTTCAATTTTGATCATTAATCTTTCACGTGGGCCACCAAATGTGCCATGTACAACTCGAGTACCTTGCCCCATTTGTCTGAATGATAGTCATCCATCATCAATCATTAAGAAGAACGACGTTTCATCCAAAACAATGGCGATTCACTTTATTAACTGCCATACCCCCGATGATTATGCTGAAACTTACAACTTCAATTTGTTTTATTTTTATATGGGCGTGCGCTGGCCTGACTTGACTGAGTGAAGTAAATTATTTAAGGTTCAAAGTGAAACTGTTCCAGCGAATTTAAATTCACCGGCCCCTACCAAGGTTCACACAAATAATTATGGGATAGGTCTGTCGAATGACTCTGGATGGCATTAATAAATGGGGGCAATTCATCTTTCTCCAAAGGACAAGAAGGTAAGAGTGCAATTACAATTTGAATTCTGCAGATGTATCGGCCGACCAATTTTCTGTGCTCAGTACATCTTGCTGTTGAATTTATATTTGATAATAGAGATCTGTATGCTCTCTGCGTACGTCTCCCAGGAAACATCTATACTTCCAAGAAACAGATTACCCGCAAAACAAGACAATTGCAGAATATTTAGGGCTTTCTCTCTGTCGTCCAGATAATGGATGGAAGTTTTTAGTTAAAACTTCCCTCTACTGAATCCATAAAGCAAATGTGTGAATGTGCCAGGGCGCATCCTTGACAGGCAATGTTAGCTTAGCCGTTTATACATAAAGTCTAATAATAATCCAAACAACGTCGTGTCCCATTGACACTTTATCAATGCTAATTTCCTCAAGCCGCATAGAAGGTCCTGACATCTCATCTTGCATCTCATCGCGGACAACAGTGTCATGGTTACCCCGTGCGTTGAGAACAGAGAGCCTGGCCGAGGGCTTTATGGTAATAATCTTTCACCAAGAGGAGGAAGAAGAGAAGGAAGAGGAAGGAAGGATGGAAGGGGGAAAAAAGTGGCAGATGTAAGCAGATGCATCAGCAGTATTTGCAAAAAAGCCTCCGATTCCCAGGAGGAGATTGCTTGTCATTAAAACAAACGAGAAAGACCTGATGAGTGCATTAATCAGAGGACAGCCCAGCCATGGCGGTGCATGGCGAGCTACGCTGTGTACAGTCTCTCCTCCTCAGGAGAGTCCACAGCCCATCGCCCACCTGCAGAAAGGGGATTAACACCGCTCCACTCTGGAGCTCCTCCATCTGAATTCTGCCTTAGCTCATCACTTCTCCTCCTGGCGAGGAAGACTGTGGCGAGACATCAGGCTTAGGCAATCTATTCCTCTGCAGTGGTGCTGGCTGACCGGCACCAGTGCTGTGCATTGTCAAATTATCAATTAAATGCACAGTGTGTAATAAGATGCAGGCATGGTTCAGACCTTTGGGACAGCTGCATTGATATTAGATTTAAATTGCAGATTTCTTGCTGATTTTTTTATTTTTGGTCGTGTTCTGCAGCCTTTAAATGTCATTGTTGGCTACTTGTTAGATATACTTTTGAGATGACCTTGACCTTCTCTGACCAAAAATAAAATGATATACATATTATCTCTGTAAAACCCCTTGAGTAAGAGGTTTGTGTTATTGTAATGTTTTAGCATAAAGTATAAGAAACATCTTAAGATTTTGTTCTGTAATGAAATGTAAATAAAACTTGAACAAAGCTTGTCATAGTAGAGAAATGCAATGGTTCATAGTCTGGCATGACGTTTTTCATTAACTTTGTTGGTGCAGTAGCAATGCCTCCAGGGTACGTGGTCAATGCTCAATGCACTTTTGCTGAAATAATAACATCTATCAGTCAGCTGCAAGCAAAAACATATTCATTTGCTGAATAAAGGTCATCAAAGCCATTATTTCCAAGGGTGCTAAGGCAGAAACTTTATTTTCTGAAAAGTTTTGGTATGGAAGATAAAATACATTTAACTTTTAAAAAACATTTGATGCAATGTATTGAATATTAAAACACCATAATTGTGGGCTGCATTGCTGCAAAGACAGTGATAGGCTTTTCCAATCCAATGTTTATAATTGGCACAACTTTTGCCCATGATTTCAATATTATGACAATTCGATTTCTATAATTAACGTAAGCATTAATTGATTTTTATTGTTGTCATATTTGGCAGAAAATGCTGCCCGATGTTAATATAAAAAGGATTTGAAAGCCTATAATTGTCTAGCATATTTCATGGTGTTTATATCTAAATGAAAATGTGTTTTCTAACAATATTCCTATCTATTTGTTGCATATTAATGGCTATTAATATATAAGTATATAAGTCTATGAACATAAACGCAATTACATGAAAGAAAATCAAAAGTCGAAAGCAGAATTCATATCATGGAAGGCAATTACTCCTGTTTTGTGTTTACCAAAACTACAAGTCCTCAGAAATTGAAACTAATGTCAGTTTTCCACAGGGCCACTTCTTCATTATCGGCACTAATTAAACATATTGACTGAGACCAACACCCGCAGTTGGAGGCGTAAGAGTGCTCAAGACCAGAAAGTGTATATATCACCTAACACCAGCAAACAGACAAAACACTTCTGGTACACCCTTGAGAAATAACTTCAAAACATTTATTATCCGAGACAATTCAAAACGGTAGATGTAGAGGCTGTGAGGTGATTGTGTCAGAGTTGCCGTGAAGGTAATGCTGCCACTGTTGTACCGCCCAGGGAACATGTACACACAGCTGGCTCTGCTGTAAAGACTGAGCCTGCTCAAGCTGGCTTTAGTAGCTACATAACATCAGAGTCAGCCAAAAAAAACAAACATGTTGGGGGAAACTTCAAATGGATAAAGTAGAAAGACTACCTTGTTGTTCAGTCGAGACATTTCACAATGCAAATACCATCATAACCACTTCATGACAACGTTTGTCGGCCCCAGTCCTATGGAACAACAACATGTACATCATTATACCTTTGGTATACTGACATGTTTGTCAACGAAATCCAGAACAAAGCAACATAGTTGCACATAGCTGAGTGGATAGAAAAATCTTTTTTAGAAGGAAGTTGGTGACAGTGGGCCTTTACCGGTAGGCTGTGTTGGTAAGATTGAGAAAGGTGTAAATCTGTAAATCTATAGTCTATGTTATAGCCTAATTTAAATTTTCTAAATGTAGAAAATATTAATATTTTGTAGTGTAAACTGCAAACACCATGGTTAATGGATTATTAATACACATTTTAAAAAGATAAAGTACATCATAATATAGATGCACAAAAATGTTATGTCTATTAAGTAAGGAATCCAGATCTTAGTGGGACCAGGCCTACAATATTCACTTTATTAATAAACTAAATGAAACAGCAAAGAGTTTCATTATACTAAGAGGTTTGCCTTCGGGTCAGCATTACTTTAGTGTGACAAATTGCAGTAATGATAAATTACTTCATAAAAAATCCCTCTTATGTGAGACGCCCATGTAATGTTCTCCCCAAAACGACCCAGTAGCTTTGAGGATCCCACGATCCGCCTTTGTGTGAGGATGAGGGGTAAGGGCCAATATGAACAGTGATTGGGGCTAAAATGTTGATGAATAAACCTAAACACAATATTCTGAAAATGATGTCCTTTTTTTCCCACGTGAGTCGAGGTTTGTCTGTCCATAGACAATTTCAGATATACAGAGATCATGTCAAAACCCGGCACTCTATTGTCACCTAGTGGTCTGGAAATAACATAGCAAATTGCATGTTATCTGCATCCTCAATTTAATCTTTAGATGTCGACAACCGTCTCCAACAGTGACTTTGAATTCCTCTGTTTGCGCACAAGACACCCAATGTCCCAATCACTGGATCAATAGTATTGCGCATTGATAACACGCACAACTTCACGTCAACGAAGGATGCAATGGCCAACACTGATGTTAGAATTGTTAGATAAATTGTGTCACTATTAACTTCCACAAAAATAATAGAATATAACATAACAGTAGCCTGCACATTAAAGGGGTCTCTGCAGACAGCGTCCTAATTAAGAAGCTCCCCACCGTCTCATGACATTATTCGTCCAATCCTTCTAGCGTGAGCACCAAGCTGTGTATTACTGCGTAAAGAAAACACCGAACATGTTAGACGTAAACATTGCTGGACTATATATTTGTAAAATGCGCATTTCTTGCTTTGGCAGAGCAGTTTAACAGATCAGCTTGAATACAGACGTCAATTTCTCAATTAATCAGAAAGAACACTTTTTTAAATCGGCTATTAAAGAGCCATGCATTACCGACCATTTCTACTGGGACCCATGCCACGGATCTTACTGGGGTCCAGTGGAACGGGAAAATGAAACGCACATCGATGATTCGATGAAGCACATCCTTGGGAGCTTTTCAACCGAGTGGGGACCAAAGAGCAACATCACCAGCATAACAAAGCTCAACATTGTTTAGTTTGATTTTGTTTCGTAAATGTCAACTCACCTTTTGGAGACTTTATATAAATAGCAAGTTTAAAAAATATATATCGCGTGGTTTTTAAAAAGCCTCGGTAGTGGAGTCAATTATGATTACAACCAATCTTTTTAAAAATTGAACTGAAATAAGCAATAGAAAGGTGAAAAAGAGTTCCGGAACGCACCGGCTGTTTCCCTGCTGCCTTCTCCCTGCCGTCTGCCTCACGCTGGACGGAACGCGGCCCACTTTAAACTCCTGTGACGTCACGGACGGTGCTGATGTTGTGCGCCAGCAACCCTTTCACTGTTGCAAAGATCAGACAGACCCTTTTACTGTTGCAAAGGACAGACAGACAGACAGACAGACAGACAGACAGACAGACAGACAGACGCACACACACACACACACACACACACACACACACACACACACACACACACACACACACACACACACACACACACACACACACACACACACACACACACACACACACACACACACACACACACACACACACACACACACACGATCATGCTTTTAACCCATCCATGAACTTTAAACTCGACGTATTAGAATAGAACTGAATAAATTGAAAGAGCATTATAGGCTATTCCTGTAACCCTCTATATAACCTATATTAACTAGTATAGGGAGATAATTATGTTAATTGCTATAACAGAATAATTTGTATAAATACAGTGTATGGATGAATTTCTGCAAAAACGAATTTTACAGTTACAACTTTTCCAGTCAGTCAGAACTTCTAAAGTAGGCCAGTTTGACCTGTAGACCTCATCTCCCGGGAAGATTTGTAAAACTCAAACGATGAAGGTAACCTAAACTAGAAATATAGGCTACTGGGCTATTAAAATTGTATTGCAATAGCTACTGTGATTTCTCAAGTGACAGTATGAGCCAAGCTTGAATCAGTACATGTAATCCCTCCATGATGAAATTATTATTTTTTTATTTTAAGATACTTGTTAAATAAATAGTGGGTCCCTCGGTTCATAGATTAAATGTTCATTACTTCCAGATGTGATGTTTCCGAATTAATTGTACATTTTAAAATAATGAGCAGGATATGAAAATGCGTTTGTTTATTTAATGTACAAGGCCTATTTTAAAAGACAAGGATGCTTACATAAATTGTATGATTCTATCGCACACTGAAACAGAAGAACTTACTGCATCTTGTCGGTGAGAATCAATTAATTATTCTACGTGGTCCCACTGGCAATGCAGCGCACATTCTCACCCTGCAGGACAAGGGACCACAAACAGTAGGCCTACTAGGGTGACATGAGGAGTCGAACTGACAACCTGGGTACTGGAGGAGCTTGCACTAACGCACGAGCTACAACCTCCGTGACGAAAAAATGTGTGGTTTTCTTACATGTTCTTGGATTGGTGGTGATACCTCCAGTCACCAGTAGGGGTCGCGCTTTGCCAGGCATAAGCCATGCTGTCCGGAAGATGAAGGTAAATATTTGAGTGACGTACAACGCAGAAAATCGTTCGCATCCTCCCATCATGTAGGCAGTCAGAAATACTTGTGAGATTATGCTTACACATGACACCATTTCAATACTATCTCATCCATTTCTAGTTATCTAGCCTTTTCTGTTTGATATCATCCCTATTTGACACCGACCTATAACGCGATAGCTCACGCCTGTGAATCTATTCCTTAGTCTATTTGTCTTCGAGATGCAAAAAAGAAGGAAGCCTGAGCCTATCCAACTTAACCCGATTCCTGATGGGAAGACCATTAACGGCATCGGAGCTTCAGAGTGAGTGGAATTATTATATCTAGACCAACTCTTAATCATTACATATTATTTAATGTACCTTCTCCTTGCCCGTCTGTCACACAGTGTACGCTTTTGAATGTGTACGCCGTGGCTCCAGAACGCAAAATTTGAACAAGGATAACTTTATCATCGTTTTATAACAAGGAAATGAGCCTGCTGCGTAAATAAAGTAGCCTCCAATAGAAACAACGGGCGAGGTCAATGGCTCAATTGCTGCTGCAGAGGTCTGAATGTACATAACAGATAGCATCAGGTCGTCAGCATCATTTGCATTGCAACAAATGTGTCTTCTTAAAGCTCCATGTTCTGACTGTACTAGCCTACAAGAAAGCCACTCACCATTCAATTCGTTTGCAAAAAGCCTTGTGTGGAAATTATGAATTCAATTTGATTATTAGGCATTTTTTGCAATACTTTAACACTCCTAGACTAAAAATGGGTTAGGCCTACTGCAATGCAATTTATACATTTATAACTTTCACAGTTCTATCACCTATGTTTATTGTATTGGACATTCCTCGAATACTCTGGATTGGTAGCACTCAATAGTATACATGTGTTACAGTGCACTGGGCCCTGATTCTAACGACTTCACGCAGTACTTAGCTGTGCCTAATGTAAGTTAGAGAGGAGGTGGCATTCCTAATGTGTTGCTAAGCAAGGCTGCGGCAGACCAAGCAGAGGCTTGTCAGCTCGAGGAACACTGAAGATTATTCAGGGCTGTGGGAGTCTGTCTCGTGGAGAGCGCTTTTCAGAAAACCCTTCCTGTTATAATTGTACCATTATTTTACCAGCTCTCATTGAGATGATCTGTTGTAAAAGAGAAACCGGGCCAAGACAGCAGCACAATACACACAACACAACACAAATAGCATACAGTTAACAACATAAAACACCTATAAGCACATACTTTATCTAACTCAGTGATGCAAAGTTTCTTGTACTGGACCGTACTTTGCATTTTCCTTGCCTTGTTTTATATTCGAGAACATACCTTTTTTATATTGACGTTTTAGAATAAAGGCTGTGGTCGATAGTATAGTATTTTTGCACAAAGGCCAATCACAGTCAATTCTCCATTGTTGCATTAGTGCTCTTTGACCAAGGTTACCTCATTTACCTATTAGGGATCTAATTTGTTTTGACATCCACATTCCACCCATGTCTGCCTCACCCTGTCTTCTGCGGCCGACCGTTGTTGTTCTTAACTAAACCATGACTGTTGGAAAATCTTCCACCTGAGGAATGACAGCTGGACGAAATGATGAAGGAATAAATGTCCATCACTGCTTCGACACCACAGCAGTCAGTGTTATTAATTAACTGTGATCTAGGGTGGGAGGAAATCTGTGATTTCTGTGGCTCAGACCAGGAAAGTTATGGGATTGCTGAGATATCTCTGATCAGGAGCTGTAAAACTGTGTTTAAAGCCCAGATGGAGTGGGGGGGGGGGGGGTGAATCACTTAAGGACACTTAAGGACCGAGCCGTCCTCTTATACTTGGCAGCGATACAGAGGGAGGTGTGTGCTGTGTGTGGGCTCTGCTTTGTATCGGCCTCCATCACACTGGGTGGAGCGTTTACTACAGTTCGCTCCTCACCACCACTAGCCCGAGTCCACAAACACCCACGCACACACGCCTCCTCTATACACACTCACTCACACTACTCATCCCCCATCCCCCCTGTCAGACTCTGCAGGCCGTATCCATGGTGATGCCGGTCCGCTTTCAGGCATAAAGGCCCTTAACCCTGTGAGCGCGGCGGTGTGTGGGGGAGCCAGGGACAGACCCGCAGCGCCCTCGGCCCGTTGCGTCGTGATCGAGTGCAGAACTACTAATAATTGCATGATAAGCAGCACTTGATTTGATTGAGCCTCTGGTTAGCAGTATGCCGATGAAGACATTTGTATTCATTCCAAAGGAAAGGGACGTCTTTCAGTCACAAAAGGCGAGACAAAATACAAGCTAAATGCAGGGGATAAGCCTGTTTACATAATAGTAATCTGAAAATGCTATTCTCAACAATATGAGAAGATCCAAATAATTTAACAACGTACAAAGAGGACTAAATCGTAAATACATACCGGTAGATGAAGTTTGACTACGGAAAGCCATATTCTCCTTCCCTTTGTAGGTAGTAGGTGTAAGTGCTTGGGGAAGTGGATGCAGTATTCACAAAAGAAAATGTATTCTCCTACCCTGTGTCCAACAGTATTGGCCTTCTCACAGAGGTGTAACTAGTAAAGAGCTAATTCAGTTAATAAAGGGTCTGTAGGCGCCAGTGGACATTCTGTCAGGAATCACTCACTCATAGATTTAACGATTTATTGCATGCAAGGATAATAAAATGTAGTTTTGCGTTATGGTTTCACTATTTTCTGGTGCTCCCCCTTGGGGTATATTCAGATATCTCAAACCGTTGTGTGTTACTACATGCAATATCGAGCAGAACCAATTCAGCAAAGCACACCTTGCAGAGTGTGCTCGATTGGACTCTGTTAGCCGTCTGATGATAGGGGGCGCATGACTGGAGGGTCCCCCTAGAGCAGGGGTCACCAACCTTTTTGAACCTGAGAGCTACTTCATGGGTACTGAGTCATACGAAGGGCACCAAGTTTGATACACTCTTCTGAAATAACAAATTTGCTCGGTTTGCCTTTAGTTATATATTATTAATATTGATTAATGATACTCATCTATGTGAAGAAACTGAGCATGTTAATGATTTCTCACAATAATTATCAGCAATGACTTAAAAAAGGTGGGAGAGAGTTGTTCCAGGATGAGTTGTGCTATGTTTAGAACAGGCCTGCGGGCGCCTCATGTGGTCCTTGCGGGCGCCCTGGTGCCCGCGGGCACCGTGTTGGTGACCCCTGCTCTAGAGCTACCAATGCCCATTCATGAGTTACACCTGTGTTCACCACTACTAGTAAATCACCGTGATAAAGGCCCATAGGGCTTGTAAGTCGTGATTCAGATCGCAATCCCTCCCTCCATTTCGGAAGTATAGAAGCATAGGAATGTTAATGGTAGTAATGGTGTTTTTGTCCTTGTTTAGTAATTAATCGTGAATTTATAAGTCAGCATTGGGTGACGTGTTGTGTTTGAAACTGCCAGTGTTTCTCATGCAGGACGACGTTGGCCTAAGATACAGTATATTTACGTTTTTTTTAGGATTGGTTAGCCACCCCAAAATGGTAGTTGAGGAGGATGTTTATAAAGAAGAAGGAAAAATATGATAAATGGGATAGAGAAGCTTTCTGAGGACTTTACTAAACGAAATGGCCTCATGATTGTGTTGACACGATAGATGGTGAGGGGAGGGCTTTGATCCTCAGAGGGGCTACTACTGGCTACACACACACACACACACACACACACACACACACACACACACACACACACACACACACACACACACACACACACACACACACACACACACACACACACACACACACACACACACACACACAGACCCAGACACAGAATATTTGCTGCGTTTGGAAGATGAATTAGAAATAATTGCAGCTATCATACGTTATGTTGTGTATTGTGTGCAGTGAATTACTAATCTTAAAATTATAGAGGCAGACTCACTCCAAAAAGAGCTGATTGTAAGCAAGCAGATTTAATCTTCATGTCAAAACATGTATGGCTTGTATCCATCTCTATTTGTGCGTCTCCCTCTCTCTCTCTCTCTCTCTCTCTGTCTGTCTGTCTGTCTGACTCACTGACTCACTCACTCACTCACTCACTCACTCACTCACTCACTCACTCACTCACTCACTCACTCACTCACTCACTCATTCACTCACTCACTCTCCCAGAACCAACTTGGAGTCCCTGCAGAAGAAGTTGGAGGAGCTGGAGTTGGACGAGCAGCAGCGTAAGCGCCTGGAGGCCTTCCTCACGCAGAAGCAGAAGGTGGTGGAGCTGAAGGACGATGACTTCGAGAAGATCTGTGAGCTGGGCGCCGGCAACGGAGGGGTGGTCTTCAAGGTCTCCCACAGGCCCTCCGGACTCATCATGGCTCGCAAGGTGACCATGATCGCGGCAAATCGTTGCTATGGCAACACTGATGCCTTAGTGTAGTCCCTCACTGCTTTTGATTGTCCAAGCGTCAACAATTTGCATATTACACAAGTATTGGTTTTGAAGAGCCTACCGCCAGGCTGGGTAACTGTAATATTCCGCAGTGGGTTTTTCCCTATGAAAACATAGATAGGAATGCAATGGGTCGTATCCCTGTTTATACAAGCAGTACTCACACCGTTTGACTACCTCATTGCGTAAGCTTACATTTCTTTTGGTTGCATACTTGGTTGATGTAAAAATGAGTGGATTGATGAAACTAGAGCGAATTGAGTCGGAAATTCTTAAAGAATTCATTCTTAAAAGAGAACAAAAAAAAATGTTGTGTGCAAAAGTATTATGTGAGATACTCGGCTGAATTGGTGGGTAAATTGTTGATTGTTTAAGTGAAAAATAATTGATGCACATCATAGCGTTAATTTAACCTAGATGTCATTTGGGAACCATGTGTGTTCCTCATCCTCTTTTCGTCCAGCTGATCCACCTCGAGATCAAACCAGCCATCAGGAACCAAATCATCCGGGAACTGCAAGTGCTGCACGAGTGTAACTCCCCCTACATCGTGGGCTTCTACGGGGCCTTCTACAGTGATGGAGAAATTAGTATCTGTATGGAGAATATGGTATGACTCCATAAGAAACCGTTGTTGTTATATGGTTGGCCTCTGCACCTACTCTCTCACCATATGCGTTTGTGTGAGCGAATGTATTTATTTTGACCACGGTTACATTCAATTAATAGAGAAAGGTAAAACGATTTAAGAAGTGTTTTTAATGTTTTTAATTTACGTTAAATGGATGTTCCTCTGATTGTTAGGATGGAGGCTCACTGGACCAGTCATTGAAGAAAGCGGGCAAAATCCCAGAACAGTTTCTGGGGAAAGTCAGCATTGCTGTGGGTAACCCTCACACCCACCCTAGAACAAACCCAGCACTAGTACTAGTACACCATGATTTATTTTAAGATTAATCATACACTCCCTTATGCATGTTTTTGCTGATATGTAATATCTATCTTCCAAGGTTATTAAAGGTTTGTCCTATCTGCGAGAGAAACACAAGATTATGCACAGAGGTGAGATAAACCGAACATTAATGTTTTTCCTGGGTGGTGTAAAGTGTGTTATGTGTTTTAGTGTGAGGAAATGTGCCAACCGACACTCGCGCATCCACCAGGGCCCCATTATAGAAGCTTGTTTCCATGGTGAAGACTCACCCCACTTCTTCTTCCTCCTTCAGATGTGAAACCCTCCAACATCCTGGTGAACTCCCGGGGGGAGATCAAGCTGTGTGACTTCGGTGTGAGCGGACAGCTCATCGACTCCATGGCCAACTCGTTCGTGGGCACTCGCTCTTACATGTCGGTGGGTTCACCAATGGCTGTGGCTCGCCCCTGCTGTGTGCGCACGCATGTATTCATCATACGCTGACGCTTATTCCGTAACCACAGCTTGACGCCACCTCGACATACAATCATATGATCAACCACTTTCATTAGACATTGCAAAACGTTTTGTCCAGTGCCTAAAGTGGGCTTCATGGTGTCCATGAAGTGCCCTGAAAGCCCAAGCACGGCCTACCACTTAGGCTTCTTAACCTTGGTTTGGAGGCTGAGCCTAACATATCCAGAGAAGCCTGACACATCAGCACTTGAATCAGGGCTGTGATGACGTCCTCTTTAGTTTTAGTTTTTAGTAGTTACCACCTTTTTTTAAGTGATTTCATCAGTTCATAAGTTGATGCATCTGATTTGAGTCTCCCTTCCTGCTGCTAACGAATTGAACGTGTTTTTTGCTGGTTGGTTATGTTAGTAGCATCAATGGCAACAAATATCAATTAACTATGTAATGAACTATGAAGTGAACCGTGTGTCCCAGCCGGAGCGCCTTCAGGGCACTCACTACTCTGTCCAGTCGGACATCTGGAGCATGGGGTTGTCCCTGGTGGAGATGGCCATTGGCCGCTTCCCCATCCCACCTCCTGACTCCAGGGAGCTGGAGCAGATCTTTGGCTGTCCAGTGGAGGGTGAAGCCCCATCCGGGGAGTGCTCTGCCAGGCCACGGCCTCCTGGACGCTCAGGGAACTGTGAGTATTAGGGGATAGTGACTAAGCTCACTTGTAAAGAGCTATGTAAGCTTTGGTAATTATTAGATTGGCTAAAAGATTTTACTTTTTCATACCAAGCTGTGATATGTAGCGATAACAGCTTTATGATCCCTGTGTATTACACCACAATATCAAGTGTCTCCTCTTGTTCATAAGCACATGGCCCAGAGAGCAGACCTCCCATGGCTATTTTTGAGCTGCTCGACTACATAGTGAACGAGGTGAGCCAAAGGCCCGATATTTCATATTAGTTGGAAATAGGATTTTCACTGCTTGTGTTTTCTTGTTCATTGATTGTAACCTCTTGGTCACAGCCTCCACCGAAACTGCCTGGCGTATTCGGCCCTGAATTCCAGGACTTTGTGAATAAATGGTATGCATTGTCGATTTTCTGATTATCCATCAAGTATAAATGTGTGAATGTTTAAATTGGCTGTGTCGTTGCCCATGTACATATTTGACTGCTCCCTTGCAAATTACATAGCAATGTAGAGCCCCATTTGCTGGAAAACCTACCACCTAGTGGCCATTGTAACTAACACAATGACCAATTTCTCATTTTGATGCATCGCCTTTCTCTTCAGCCTGATAAAGAATCCAGCAGAACGAGCAGACCTGAAACAATTGATGGCAAGTGCTTTCCATGCATCAATACATTTAGAGAACCCGCCCCTATCGTAACTCATAATGACTTCATATCGTTCCAGGTTCACCCTTTCATCAAGGAGTCTGAAGTAGAGGAGGTGGACTTTGCTGGATGGTTGTGCAACACCATTGGCCTGAATCAGCCTTTGACCCCCACCCACAGTGCAGGGGTGTAACCAGGAAACTTCCCCCTGCACACTACATTCAACCGGAACCACAGCCAAGCCTTCATTCCACACCCCAAAGTACATTTGTATGGGCAACGTTCCAATACGATTTTTTTTACAAGCTAAATTAAAAAAAAGTGTATATTTGTGGTTTAACATTTAGATGACAAATGAAAATATATTATTTACCAAATCCTTGGATTGCATTCGCAAGCCTGTTAAAAAGCCATTTTTTCTAAGTGTTCAGTTTTGTTTTTGCTTTGTATGTGCTGTTTGCCTCTACTCATTATTGTGCAAGTGTGCCTAAATCTTGTCATTAAAAACACGAATCAGAGCATGTATTTACGAGAGCCTTTTTATTGTAAACCCGAATTGCACCCAACCGCCTGTATGAACCTGGGCTTATGCAGTTGCAGGGGCTGGGGCCGCAGCAACCTTCTTGGTCTTCTTTGCTGGCCTCTTCTTGGGCTTCAGATTCTTGGCCTTGATCTGTGAAGATGAGCAAAACAAAGTGAGAAAGGAGTCGCTCACCAGCCTGGTCTTCAGACTAGCGTCAGATTCAGGCTACTTACGGCGGGGTCGTGCTGGAGGATGGCACGGCGTCTCGCCGTCTTGGCGTAGGGGTTCAGTTTCATCATGATCTTCAGGTTCTTCAGAGGATTCTTCTTCAGGACTCTGCGGTTGATCTTCTTGCTGCATAAACAAAAGATGAGGTCACAGTATGAGGAGTTTTGTTCAATTGCAGATGCCTGAAGTGGTATGGATTATGAGATTTTTCTATTGCTTACTTTGGTGCACGCAGGGACTTCTGGATCTCCTCACTCTTCAGAATTCTGCTCAAATCTGAGTTGGTCATCTTGTGCACTGGGAGACTAACACAAATAGAGCAAGTTCAGCAATATCATCCAATATTTGCATAATTAAACAGAACAAATGTGTGATAGGCACTCAGAACTTCTGTTATTCTCAGTTTGATTCAACAACACGGACCGAAGTAAAAGATCATCACTGCAACACCAATGTGAAACTTAATGAGGAACCGATTCCAACGCACTTGTAGTTGATCTTGATGGTGGAGGTCTTGCGGCCGGTGCCATACAGCTGATCCAGCTTACGGAAAGCGCTCTCGGTCCAGATGCAAAAGCGTCCGACGTGGCCACCGGGGGCGAGCCTCAGGAGGTTCAGTTTGTTAACGTTCTGCAGTGTGATGCCTGTTGAGAAATGGACACGTTGTAAACAAAGACTGGAGCACAAAAGACAGGAGTGTAATGACGGTCCAATAGCCCAACCACAAAACCAACGACCACAATTCTTTATTTCCTAGCGAAATTGTCACTTTGAATTTATACAACAAAATCAAACCTGGGATATTTCTGAAGGCTTTGGTGACACCGGCGTCTTGGTTGTAGATGATGCATGGTCCTTTGCGCTGGATACGTCTACGATTCCTCATCTTACCCTTACCAGCACGCATGCGTTGGGAGGCGTATACCTAATGCAAAAGATGGAACCATAATAAATAAGCAAACAGAATAAAACGACTAGGTCCCAGCTTTCCCTCCAGCAACCGTAATAGCCATCCTAAAGTGTCATGACTTACCTTCTTGATGTCGTTCCAGGCCTTCAGCTTCTTCAACAGAAGCACTGCCTCCTTTGTCTTCTTGTATCCCTCAACTTTGTCGTCAACCACCAGTGGGACCTCGGGGATCTCCTCGATGCGGTGCCCTGAAGGAATTACAAAGTCTGTAAATTCTCGAGACACAAAAACTGAGCTTTCACATTAACAGTCAGAATTGGATGGCTGTACTTTGCATTACCTTATGCAGAATAAATTCAATGAGCAACATAGGAAACTCACCTTTGGACATGACCAGGGCAGGCAGGGCAGATGCGGCCAGTGCAGAGCAGATGGCATAGCGCTTCTGGTTGATGTTGATCCTACGGTGCCAGCGGCGCCAAGTCTTGGTAGGCGCAAACATACGACCTCCACGACACATCTACACGAGCAGTCAAGGTTATGAAAGGCAGAAATATACCCACTGGAATGCAGCAACATGGACCCAGTATACTATGCTCAGACTCGTTTTTCGTCAGCCAGCTGTGCCAATATTAGACGGTAGGCACCCGTCATTGGCACAGTGTAGGACGCAAATTACACCATCATAGCAAGTGTGTGACAACTAGAGTGGCACGTTACTTATGAACCACAAGACTGGTGAAAAGGATACGTTTCCGAAGGCTCCCTGGCCGGAACGGTGCGTTCCACCTCCCCTCACACGTGGGATACGGGCCACAGCTCTTCCTGTTCCCCAGGACTCGGCACTCGTCTGGTGTCCTGGATAACACAAGTGGGAAATCAAATTGAACTGTCGAAAATAGAGTATAATATTGTTGCAAAAATAAGTTTAAAGGTTACTTACCGGCCAGTTTGCTGACTGCATAAGGCTGACGGTTGTTCTTGCGCATATTGGTATGCACGAAGTTGACAATATCGGGCCTAATGGGAGCCTTGAACACGGCTGGCATGACAACATTCTTGCCGGAAGACTCTCCTTTCTCGGAATAAACCGAGATCAAGGGACGGGTACAAGCCTAGGAGTTGAGAAAGTTTGAATGTTGATAACAATTTTGTACAATTTAAGTAAGTAGGCCACACATGTAGTTTAAGATATGTACGGTAAATAGGCCGATTTGAAACACATGAGTCAATATAACGGGCAGACATCCAACCTTAGAGACATAAACCGTAGCACATTAATTCATCGTAAATGGCTGTTAGCCTAACATAGGACAGCGCCCCAATGGTCAGCTATAACGCGTATCTGCTTCCCCAACAGCATGCACACATGACACGCAGCGAGCCACGTTTCGTACAGGATTTAGGTTACTGGTTGACAACTTGCTGGAGTACTTCTACTTAACTTACGTTTTGAACGTTTAAAGCATTTCAAATAAACGCACCTTAACGGCTAGTCTTTTCGATGCCCTCACATTGCAGAAGGCAACACACGTGTAACCAAAATGGCCTCCTGTGCTAGCTTTGATAGCATACCTTACTCAAGGCTTAACCATCCTAACATATATCTTATAGAGCGAAAGGGACACATTCTCCGTACAGACGAAGAACAGAAACATACGCCACAATAAATATACGCTTTCAATCAACAATACTGTATATTCTCACCATATTTCTTTAATATTTTCGGCTCGCCGGTATTACACGTTCCACACGCTATGGCGGCCACAGTGAAAAGGAAGCAGGGAAAATAACCCACACGATATATGCCTCCGCTAAAAAAGTATCCACTTCCGAGATCCGACAAGAACCATAAGAACATTCCCATTGATTTGACACAAACAGTTCCACGTGTATAAATACTCATTGATTATGAGGATATCTAAATAAAATATATATTAGAGAAAAAAACGACTTTTAAAGAAATATGACACTATTAAACTCGCACTATTTTTCGCTTTGACGATGTGCGGATGACAACCGACCGAACTACTTTCCAGATGACTATGCATACACACACATCTTTATAATTGTAGTTTTAAAATATGCAGATTGTTGCTAAGTTATTGATCTTTACGATCGACATTATTTCATTCTGGCATTTATTTGTAAATTTGGCGAAACGTAATCGTTTATTTCAATAACGTGACGTACAGTGATGACCTCATCACGTCGCGTAGATTTTAGCGCGCGACTGTCAAATTCGTATCTTCTTGGAATCTTCTTACAAACACGAAATTTAAACTTATTGCGTTACATCAATTCTGTTAGAACAACTGTCACTGTTCTCTGGACATGTCCGCGGTCATCACCAAGGCTAGGACGTTTTCCTCTATTCTTCGGTGAGTATTCATAATCCCATTTAGAAGACATGGTCATAGAACAACATACTATGGATGCTATAACGTTATCTCAGGTTACAGCAGCGCTCATTAACGCGCATCGTCAATTTAAAGATATCGCATGTTCTTAATCGCATCCTCTCTCAGGTCACTTCAAAAGGACCCACCCATTGAATCAAACCCCTATGAGGTAGGGGAGATCATTTGTTCGTACATTAGGGTTTTCTCGTGCCATGTTGTCCCTTCACACTAATTCATGACATTGATGTTTTGACTTGTAGGTAGAAATACAGATATTGAAGATCTGTGCGGAAGACTCCGGAGTGTCATCTTGGTGTCCTGGACACCGAAGTATCTTTATTTGCGAGAAAACCGTGAGTCTTTCTAATATAACTCAACGGTATACCCGACAGGATGAATAGAGGACAAGAGCGAGTTCCGTTTCAAGCAAGGCCCCTGGCTCCAATATTATATTGTTAACATTAATTTTACCCGTATTGAAGGTTGTTAAACTTGATGGGGATGAAGCTGACAAGTCATCATCATGTTCTGAAAACGAGGATAATGTATCTCTTGGAAACTTGGGGCCTCAACCTGTCAGCATCATGAAAGCAAGGTGCCTCATCCGACTTTTCATATTTCATTTCATCAAGTATTGTCTGTATCTAAAATTCTACAATTCCTATCCCCACCCTCTTATTTCAAAGACAACTTTTGTCCTGGTATACAATGTCACAAAACCAAAAGCTGTCAGAGGACGATGGCCCCCTGGATCCTCTTTGGGTGCGTTGTGACATGTCTGACCTGACTGGCACATCCTGGTTGGGAGCAGAGACGGTCCACCTGGCCAATAAAGTTACTGGTGTCAAGCTGTACTCCGTCACCTGCAAAGGTATTCTGGGAAGTTTCAGCTTCCTTTATCTACAATCTAAGATCAATGCTTTGTTTTAAAGCTGATGTGTTTGTTTCTATAAAGCCTTTATTGATATACCAGACCGTTTTATGTTAATTCAGATACATATTATAAGGATATGGTGTTACCTAAGGGTGTCTTATCTACATAAATAACTCAAATCCAGAACCTTTCATCTAGTGAGTAGCAACCACTAGACCATCCTGTGTGTTTGATTGGTCTTGTTTCAGGGCCCTCTGTGGAGAGAAGGTCATCCATTACCTTGGATGATCTAAAGCAGGAGCACAAGAAACGTCACCATCCCTTTAGCGTAAGGCCCCTTCTTCTCTCCGTCTTATGAATCATCAAAATAAATACAAATCTCATTTAACGCAAATCTCAACTTCTAGGGTTTGCAGGTGGCTATTAAGGGCAATGCTTTATACAACTTATTTGGGTCCACTGTGGTTGAAAACACGACCATCGAATCCCAGAGCAGTGTGACGGTGGACTTCAAATGGAGCCACGTGGAAAGCATCCTGGAGACTCCGCCCCTGTCCTCTAAAGCCACCCTGGTGAGCAGCCAATAAAACGCACAGCCTCGTTTGTAATTTCATAAGCAATAGGGCCTCTGGAGCATAAAAGTGTACTCCTATGTAGATTTCAATGCCACTCCTAAGTTATGTTATCCAAGCTCGAAAGCATGAAACCATAAGAAACGTGACTATGATGCTACTCTATTTACTACTATATTTATAATCAACTACAGTGGAAAGCAGAAAAAAATAATAAACTTGACTATGGTACCATTATATTTATAATCAACTACAGTGGAAAGCAGGAAACTGCAAGAAACTTGACTATGATGTTACTATATTTATAATCATTACATTGTTACAGTTACATTGATTCTCTTTTCTTTTCATTTAGAATATCAAGATCACCTCTGGCGAAATGAGGAGCCCGATGTTTCAAAAGTACAGAGAGCTTGAGTTCTTGCAGGTGTGTGTGTGTGTGTGTGTGTGTGTGTGTGTGTGTGTGTGTGTGTGTGTGTGTGTGTGTGTGTGTGTGTGTGTGTGTGTGTGTGTGTGTGTGTCCCTCTAATGAATAGCACTAACGAAGGGAATGTGCTGATGTACTTACTGATTTAACCTGCTGTTGCAGCTTCTTGCGGCTGGTTTAAGGACTGGAGAAACGGAGTGGATGGAACCCTTGGAGACCACCTCAGCTGTAGAACTTATTAAGACCTACTTGGAAGGCATGGCTATTGACCTATCTGATTTGTATCAATCATCATTTGTGTGTTAAAACGTGTATAGCTAAGAAGGAGGTAAAGGATTTGGCCGGTTTGCTAAGAAAGAAGGTTGATTGTTGCCTTTGCCTATGTGGAGACGTAAATCAGCAATGATTCTTGGTAAACACACCCCACTCTCGCCGAGTAGGTGTCCCAAACTGGGTGGTTTGTGAGAAATGTACATCCATTTTCTTCCAAACGTGTGTTTAGCAGCTTCCACAGCTGTATAATTATTCTGTCCAACACAAGTAATCGCAAGCGAATGGCCGTGTCGAGGTAGTTTTGTCTAATATTGTCCACAAACAACCAATTCATACGTTTCCATTCTGTGTTTACACGCCATTATGCATGCTTGGGGACTTCGAGACTGGTTATGAACATGGTGGTGCATTTTGGATCAGACTTGTTTTTGGTATTGGGAGGAGAAAGGGAAATTAAGGGTATGTTCAGATGATTCTAAGTACATTCATATAACCGGTAACATTGAGAACTTGATTCAGAAGAGAATGCTAAGGCTGTGTTCCAATCAGTTTAAAAAACGACAAAACAATTTAACCTTGCGACAAATCTGAATCATCACATTGCATATAACGCAACCACCATCTTTGCTCATGCTGTGAACATCAACAGTGGTGTGTGAATATAGAAACAAAACTTGTGCATTTGGTTTCTTTCTTGGCACTATTGAAGAAAATGACAGAGCAGGGGAGGTTTACTTGTGTTGTTCCAAGCAAAGATATACCATCTGCTGGACACTCTTTCGCCATATAATGGATATGAAGGACTCACCAACTGCCTAATTTCAAACACGCTACACCTCCATGAAGGGAGTGGAAAAACCAAACATAGGTGATTTACATCTGGATATATACAATGTCAACAATTACCCTGGGTTTAAGCCAACCGGCAAGCCCTTTAAACGAGACTAACATTGTTTTGTTTTTTTATATATTCCAAAGAACTTGAAAATACTGGAAAGATCCTTCCAGATCAGACGGCAAAGTCAGAGGTATGCTGGAGATCACACTGTAAAAGCCTTTTATGCAAATGTAGGTTTTAACGGAATACTTGGCCTGCTTATATTCCATTCCGATACAGACTGTGAAGACTGAGGCTGCAAAGACTGAGTTGGGAGCTTCCATCTTCGATGCCTTCATGGAACGAGAAAATTTGGACTTCCTGGAACAGATATGGGTGCGAATGAGGAAGAGTGAGTGCAATGTTTGCTCTATCTATAAATATATAAATTAATCAATATGCAGAGAAGTTGAGCTTTGTGTTAAAAGTATGTTTCAATGACAGGTGTAACCTCCTATCAAGATGTTCATGACTGTCTGAAATTGGTCATGGACAGCCTGAGTTATGGTGACCTCAAACCATGGGTATGTCGGATGCTACTTTACTATTTAATCATTTATCAGGCACCAAAGCGCCTTGGGGTAAATTCAGATTTCGTTAAGCAGCAGGTAGGGCTATCTTGCCGGAGGACGCCGACAGGTATGCTGCAGGCATGAGGGACTGGCTCCAAACAGCACAGCCACTACACAATACTGCCGCTTCTGTTTTCTTGTTATACAGAAGAAAGGCACAAGACACAAATGATAAGGGTATCTTAACATCTGTACAGCTGTGTTTGAGGGGAACACTGAATATTTATTTCGTTTTTGCATCCTTCCCCTTTCAGATCCACAGAGACGGCAACAGTTCACTGGGGAAGGTTTTCTTACAGTCCTATCAGCAGCCGATGGATCATGTGTCACTGACGGGTCTGACTCCCATCACCATGCTGCTGGAGGTGGGCCTGGACAAGATGAGGAAGGACTACATCAACTACCTCATCGGTACCTCAGACCTCATCGGAGCTCAGCAAACCATCTGATTTACCCTTAAAAAATGACGGGAGGCCGAAGTGTTTTCAAATATAACCATTTCTTTATTTTATCGTTTTAGGGAATGAACTTACAACCCTGAACCACCTGGTTAGTTTAAAGCTTTTACTGCAGACCAGTTTTTATTGGCTGTTAAATTGATAACTTATTTGAAAGTATGTTTTGTTTTGAATTTACAGAGTTACTATCTCAGCATAGAGGTGGAGTTACAGGAGCAAGTCATTCGATTGAGGAAACTACACCACCTGCTGGAGATTATGGTGACCTGCAGTACATTCCTGGGTCTGCCCTTTGATCGCCTGTTTCGCCTCACTCAGTAAGAGCAGCTGGACTGCACACATCTCAGCCCATCATTGGCTTGGTTGCATGCATAACCTAATATAAACATTTTCTCATTTTTAAAGGTCATGTTTGCAGTACTTTAGGACATCCCCTTATAACGAGGACCACGAGTTCCAGCTGCCTATCACACCTGCTCTGATCAGCCACCTGTACCAGAAGTAAGAATCTCACTTTCTGCTCACCATCCATGGGCGTGTTCCAAACAACCTCATCTCACAATCCACTGAGGGGTGTTGTCCCAACGTCTTCATCTCACTATCCACTGAGATTTTGTAGATGTTATATCAATTAATCTCAACACAGGCCTGACCTTAATGTAAGAGCGCTTCATATTTGACTGCTTCCAATGTTGTGGTCATACTATAGAATTATATATTTCTTGTTTAGTGATTACAGAACATAATATACTTAAATCGCAATATTCTTCAAAATAATCCCAAATGGATTATTTCCGCCAATCGTTCAGCCCCGAAATATCTCCATCCTCTTCCTCAGGGAACACCCGGTGGTGTGGGGCGTGGAGGTGTCGAGTGGCCACAGCCCCCGGGAGGTCAAGACCACCTTGCAGCTCAGTGAGAAACCACTGGTGGATCACATCGTCTTCGATACAGGTAGGATTTTAATCTAGACCACTTTGACATATAGCCCCTAGACTCTTCTTCCTACAAGTCAAACATCAATATGGCAATGGAAAACTTCTGTGTAAAAACAAATGAGCTCCCTTACATCATATGGCTTTGATTCACTGGAGTCATTTTGAAGTGACCTGAGAGAATTCCAGTTATTTATGTGCGTTAGTGAGCGGTACCCAAGGTAATGTTAAAGCATCCAGATGCATGTTGCTGTACGACTTGTCGTTCTGTTCCAGATTACACAAACACTACGGTGAACAGAGACAGTGAGGAGCCGGCCTACTTCAGCACTGTGGTGTGCTGCAGCCTGGTCACCTTTGCCTGAGGAAACCCAGTACCAATAACGTGGTCCAGGGAGCAGACATGTGTGAAGATTGACCTCGAGTGAAACCATAAAATACAAATGACTCCTTAACTGCAGTTTGAGCCCATGTTTGGCCAAGTTGAGCAACTGATCTCAAGGCTGAAGGAATTGTATGATCAAAGTTATTTACAGTTAATCAAGCCTCTGCATTGAGTTCTGGAGTTTCAACCATCCTCAGTCTAATTGAGTCATAACATTGATTAACAAATTATTTTGTTTATGGAATTTTAAAATGTACTGAACTTTGCCATTAAAATAATTTGAAAGGTGCATGAACCATTTTAAATCGTTTGTACTTTAATCAAGGGAAAAGTTAAACAGAACATTGTTTTGTATAAGCAGGTGACCAGGGTTTTCTGCCAGCATTCAGGGTAAAGGCTTCTGTACCATCAGCTTTCTCCTGAAATACAAATTATGTCCCATGATAACATGCAACCTGCTACAAAATACATACAGCAATAGCCATTTGCAGCAGTACTTTTTTTAAGGACTGAAGTCAAAGTACTTAACTGAACATTTCTAATGAGTTTCAACAACATGGACCCAAGTAAATCAAGTGCAGCTTAATAATAACTATCCAAATCCAACATTGTACTGCCAATTTTGAAGGGCCAAGTATCTTCATTTGACAGAACCTGAATAATGCTTACATTTTTATATTCTTTCTGGGTCTTCATTCCCACTGCTGGAATCTGTTGATCTAATCACTGGCGTGATAAAACTAATTCAAGTTAGATTTTCCAGGCACTGACACAAGCGAAAAACGAGTTTGGTAAACTCAGAACTTGTTATTCTCACCAAGTATCAACAACACGGACCGAAGTAAAATCTCACTGTTATAGATCAAAGTTCAATAGCTCTCCAAGTGAGTCCCAAAATATTACTTTTTTAAGCTAAAGGCTGAAATTCCCATCCCTTCAGAATCCTCTTCTCTGCAGGGGGTCGGGTGTCTTGGAGGTCCTAAGGTAGAGACATGGCCAAGTCAGTAAAATAGTCTCCAAGGGTCCAACAAAGTATATAAAAAGAACGTTCTCAGAACTTCTGTTATTCTCACAAAGTATCAACAACACGGACCGAAGTAAAAGCTCATCACTGTAAACAAAGTATAATCGTGTCAAAGTAAAGATGACTTCTTACTTGAGATTGATTCTATGGACTGGGGTAAGACTCCCATCTGGGTGTCCAGGTAGAGATGGTTCATCATGACACCTGAGGCAGAAGAGTACACTAATGAAATACAGGCCACTGAATTGTATTTGGTTGAACCCCACGACATTAGGGCTGTAACGATACACCAACTCACGATTCGGTTTGTATCACGATTTCTGACCAACGGTTCGATACATCACAATTTTTTTAAATTTAAAAAGCATTTTATTTAAACAACACTTGTATAACAATTAACTTAATGTAACATTTAATAACAAATAATTTGGAACACTGAACAGAAAGAATACTATTAAAGTATAGCTAAATAAATAAATAACCAAAGATTGCAGTTGGAGGATGCTTGCAGGTAGGCAAAACCCCTCAACTAGTTTGGTTGGTTTAGTCAAATATCCTACTAGCGCTTATTAGGCTATGTAGCATAAATAATGACATAATCAGGCCGTATAGAATGCAACATGTTTAATAGCCTAACTTTCAATAGATGGCGAAAAAACATGAAGGTCTAACATGAACGTCGCAATAACGAGGCATAGTGTTACGAGTAGCGTAGGCCTATGTGTGTGCGCGAAAATGGCAGTGTGCGCATGTGTGTGAGTGACGTCAGCGAGTGAGTGGACGAGCGAGGAGAGCGAGCAGTAGCGTGCGTGTCCAGAGAAGAAGCGAACGAGTCCGGTAGAATAAAGTACCCATCATGTCTATAATCGGTGGCCGCTTCATTCCGACCTATAAGCAGACAAACTGCCGGTCAAATCACACAAAACAATAGGGACAGGGATCAAACAGACAATTTTTTTCACGCTTGGCCCACTCTGGATAAATGTCGTTCATGTCGCATACGAGGACTTCAACGGCTGTAGAGAAATGCAATCCTCCGTAGCCACGGAGAGCTGTCATCACAGAGGGCATCTCGTTGCATACTTACTGCATCGATAAGAGGGGACGGTGTCAGCAGACTATTATTTAGACAAATTATTAGTAAATTTCAATCTGACAATTTGACCGGAGAGTTAGAAAGGGCGTATCGCGCTTCTGCCTTCTCACACCGCAAGACAGGTTTGTGGCTTTGAGTGTCGCGATTTTGGTTTCGATACCCGTATCGTTACAGCCCTACGCGACATACATTGACTTAAGTAGAGAAGTTAAAGCTTGCTCAGCATCAAGGTTCGTCATCCATCTGTGCCGGCATATGACAGTAGGCATCTGTCACCAGTCACAGAGTAGGACGCAAATTACACCATCACAGCAAGCTTAAGATACCCAAACCAGCTACAGCCTACATTTCTACAGCACAAGAAAAGCCTTTTCATTCTATACAATCCACTATCTCCCAAAATATTACCATCATGCGTAAATTGCCATCGTGTCGTCAGAATCCTCATCTCTGCAGGAGGTTACGTGCCTTGGAGATCCTAAGGTAAAGACATTGCCAAGTCAGTAAAATGGTCTAACATGGTCCAACAAAGTACATAAAAAGAACGTTCTCAGAACTTCTGTTATTCTCACAAAGTATCAACAACACGGACCGAAGTAAAAGCTCATCACTGTAAACAAAGTACAGTGATGTCAAAGTACAGATGACTTCTTACTTGAGATTGATTCTATGGACCGGGGTCAGACTCCCATCTGGGTGTCCAGGTAGAGATGGTTCATCATGACACCTGAGGCAGAAGAGTACACTAATGAAATACAGGCCACTGAATCGTATTTGGTTAAACCACACGACATACATTGACTTAAGTAGAGAAGTTAAAGCTTGCTCAGCATCAAGGTTCGTCATCCATCTGTGCCGGCATATGACAGTAGGCATCCGTCACCAGTCACAGAGTAGGACGCAAATTACACCATCACAGCAAGTTGAAGATACCCAAACCAGCTACAGCCTACATTTCTACAGCACGAGAAAAGCTTTTTCATTCTATACAATCCACCATTTAGATTAGAACTAACTCCCAAAATATTACCATCATGCGTAAATTGCCATCGCTTCGTCAGGATCCTCATCTCTGCAGGAGGTTACGTGTCTTGGAGGTCCTATGGTAAAGACATGGCCAAGTCAGTAAACTGGTCTCACATGGTCCAACAAAGTACATAAAAAGAACGTTCTCAGAACTTCTGTTATTCTCACAAAGTATCAACAACACGGACCGAAGTAAAAGCTCATCACTGTTATAGATCAAAGTTCAATAGCTCCCCAATTAGTACTAAAATATTACCTTTTTAAGCTAAACGCTGAAATTCCCATCCCTTCAGAATCCTCTTCTCTGCAGGCGGTCGGGTGTATTGGAGGTCCTAAGGTAGAGACATGGTAGAGTCAGTAAAAGGGTCTCACATGTTCCAACAAAGAACATTAAAGAGTATTCTCAGAACTTCTGTTATTCTCACAAAGTATCAACAACACGGACCGAAGTAAAAGCTCATCACTGTAAACAAAGTATAATCGTGTCAAAGTACAGATGACTTCTCACTTGAGATTGATTCTATGGACCGGGGTCAGACTCCCATCTGGGTGTCCAGGTAGAGATGGTTCATCATGACACCTGAGGCAGAAGAGTACACTAATGAAATACAGGCCACTGAATTGTATTTGGTTAAACCCCACAACATGCATTGACTTAAGGAGCATTTCACCGGTGGAGGCATGAATATGTATAGAAATTGGGTCCTATATGTTGTCGAATAATAAATAAAAATTCTAATTTGGTGCCGTCTTGACCGAGAAAAGGCAGAAAGTGACTTTTTGGCGCTTGTGGATTGAAGACAACAACTTCCACCATGCACCACGATGCACAGCTTCGCTGGCCACTCCCGCTGAACTAGATCTCCGCCTATCGGACACATCGCTGTTCCATCTACCAAGCTGATACCGCAAGACTGCTCGAAAATCATTTCACACAACATTTCTAGTGAAGAATATTAGTTGGTGAACTCTGAATTAGTCCTCGTTTGTATTTCTTTCGAAATGGTGAACTTTTGCATGGTGCCATCTTCTATGTCAGATCCAGTACCTTCCGCCATTGTACTTCAGTTTTATCAACAGCCTCTGTTAGCTTAGCTTCAGACGCTGTGGATGTTAGTTTCTGTTGGTCCCACCCACTGGCACTGCTCTAATAGGTCTGTAGCGTCAGTGGGTCCCACCCCCTATAGAGGGGTGGGACTAGTGCTTGTAGTCTCACGAGAATCCTCCCCTCTTACACTTCCTATTTACTTCTACTCAAAAATCGTCATATTGCGTCATCTTAAACAGGAAGTGTTGGAGATCGATATGGATCTCTCCAGTCTCCCCAGAAAATAAGGGAATGATGCACGACCATTCAAAAATATGAGTGGGTTATAGAATGCGCGATATAAACGATATACGATATAAACGATAAAAAATGGCCTACGATAGATTTTAGTTATATTTCTCTGTCGCGATAATGCATGTTTGACGCGATCTATCCATGACCCGCGAAATATAAAGAAAGGGTCATGGATAGAGCTACGAGCTGCAAACGTCTGCAACGCATCGTCCGCAACCCGCGAAATGTAAAAAGAGCCACGAGCTGCAACCAGCTCATTGCATCATCCGCGACCCGCGAAATTTAAAGAGCCACGAGCTGCAACCGGCTGCAACGCATCGTCCGTGACCTGCAAAATTTAGCCACGAGCTGCAACCGGCTGCAATGCATCATCTGCGACCCGCAAAATTTAAAGAGCCATGAGCTGCAACCGGCTTCAACGCATCATCGTCATCTAAGCAAATATGGCTGAAAGCGAAACGGAGGAGCTGGTGATTGCGCTCATTTCATGTTCATTTTAAAATTGTATGCGTTCACTTTGCACTTTTATGTTTTAATATCAAGTATCTGTGCACACACTTCGAAGATTTTTCTTTATTTAAAATAGCCATGCCTAATACTGGACGTATTTCCCTAATTCACAGTATCCGTTTCTTTATTAACAAGACACCAGTTTTAATTTAATTGAGAAGTATACGTCATTACACAGAAGATTTTTTTCTTTGTTAAAGTCTCTGCAGCTACAACATTATGTTGTATGATTACACTTTGACAATAAATGTTCTCAAAACGACATACTAAGTTTCTTTCTTTTGTTTTACACATTTAGCAGTTTGGCTTTCCTTAGAGTCTATGTAACCTGTTCTGAAATGGTTCTATTATGATTTATATTTTGTGATATATATCGTTATCGCAATAGGTTGCAATGTATATCGCAATATGGATTTTAGACCATATCGCCCATCCCTAGTGGGTTACCAACGATAAAGCTTAATGGAAATGGGTGAAGTTTCCCTTTAAGTAGAGAAGTTAAAGCTTGCTCAGCATCAAGGTTCGTCATCCATCTGTGCCGGCATATGACAGTAGGCATCCGTCACCAGTCACAGAGTAGGACGCAAATTACACCATCACAGCAAGATTAAGATACCCAAACCAGCTACAGCCTACATTTCTACAGCACAAGAAAAGCCTATTCATTCTACACAATGCACTATTTAGAACAAACTCCCAAAATATTACCATCATGCGTAAATTGCCATCGCGTCGTCAGAATCCTCATCTCTGCAGGAGGTTACGCGTCTTGGAGGTCCTAAGGTAAAGACATGGCCAAGTCAGTAAAATGGTCTCACATGGTCCAACAAAGTACATAAAAAGAACGTTCTCAGAACTTCTGTTATTCTCACAAAGTATCAACAACACGGACCGAAGTAAAAGCTCATCACTGTTACAGATCAAAGTTCAATAGCTCCCCAAATTAGTACTAAAATATTACCTTTTTAAGCTAAACGCTGAAATTCCCATCCCTTCAGAATCCTCTTCTCTGCAGGCGGTCGGGTGTATTGGAGGTCCTAAGGTAGAGACATGTTAGTCAGTAAAAGGGTCTCACATGTTCCAACAAAGAACATTAAAGAGTATTCTCAGAACTTCTGTTATTCTCACAAAGTATCAACAACACGGACCGAAGTAAAAGCTCATCACTGTAAACAAAGTATAATCGTGTCAAAGTAAAGAGGACTTCTTACTTGAGATTGATTCTATGGACTGGGGTAAGACTCCCATCTGGGTGTCCAGGTAGAGATGGTTCCTCATGACACCTGAGGCAGAAGAGTACACTAATGAAATACAGGCCACTGAATTGTATTTGGTTAAACCACACGACATACATTGACTTAAGTAGAGAAGTTAAAGCTTGCTCAGCATCAAGGTTCGTCATCCATCTATGCCGGCATATGACAGTAGGCATCCGTCACCAGTCACAGAGTAGGACGCAAATTACACCATCACAGCAAGTTTAAGATACCCAAACCAGCTACAGCCTACATTTCTACAGCAATAGAAAACTCTTTTTCTTTACAATCCACTATTTAGAACCAACTCCCAAAATATTACCATCATGCGTAAATTGCCATCGCGTCGTCAGAATCCTCACCTCTGCAGGTTACGTGCCTTGGAGGTCCTAAGGTAAAGACATTGCCAAGTCAGTAAACTGGTCTCACATGGTCCAACAAAGTACATAAAAAGAACGTTCTCAGAACTTCTGTTATTCTCACAAAGTATCAACAACACGGACCGAAGTAAAAGCTCATCACTGTTAACAAAGTTCATTAGTTCCCCAAATGAGTGCCAAAATAATACCTTTTTAAGGAAAGTGCCATCCCTTCGTCTGGATCTCTTCAGAATCCTCTTCTCTGCAGGAGGTCAGGCATCTTGGGGATCCTAAAGTAAAGACATGGCCAAGTCAGTAAAATGGTCTCCAACGGTCCAACAAAGTACAACAAAGGTCGTTCTCAGAACTTCTGTTATTCTCACTAAGTGTCAACAACACGGACCGAAGTAAAAGCTCATCACTGTGAAAGATCAAAGTTCAATAGCTTCCCCAAAGTAAAGATGACTACTTACTTCAAATTGATCCTATGGGCTGGGGCCAGACTCTATCTGGGTGTTAAGGTAGAGATGGTTCATCATGACACCTGAGGCAGAAGACACCAAGGAAATACAGGTCACTGAATGAAATTGCAAGCGAATTCTAACCATTTCAATAAGCTTAACCTACAAAAATCCTTGACAAAGTGTCTATTTATTTGGAAAGCTTGCTCAGCAACAAGGTTCGTCATCCATCTGTGCCGGCATATGACAGTAGGCATCCGTCACCAGCCACAGAGTAGGACGCAAATTACACCATCACAGCAAGATTAGGATAATCAAACAGGCTACATCTTAATCTTCAAAATATAAATTTTATATGATGTTGACATGTGTCAAAAGATTACCATTTCATGTAGAGTACCAATTGACATCCTTGTCTGGGTTTCTTCAGAGGTCTCATCTCTGAAGGTCATGATTGTTGGCAATCTAGAGCAAAAAGTGTGCTTTTAGTCAAGATGTTCTCATCCGTTCCAACAAAATACATGGCAAGTCATTCAGGCTCAGAACTTCTGTTATTATCACAGAGTTTCAACAACACGGACCGAAGTAGAAGCTCATCACTGCAAGGGGTACACCTTTTTCTATAACGGATTATTGATTAAGATATTATTCATTACTTACTCGATTATCTATGGTCTGTACAGGTTGCCGCGTCCACTACTGCAGCCAGAAGGAGCAGGGATGGATGCCCGATCAACAACATTGATACCTTAGATCAATAACATAAATTTAGTATACGACGGAGATAAATCATGCAACTCTATAAACAGCCAATAAACAAGTTGGCGCAATAACGTACATAACTGGTACACAATTGTCGACGTTTAATGACTAACACTGGATGCCTTGAAGTATAGTAAACTAGATGCCAACATCGTTGGTACATTTGTACAAGCAGATGGCTAATATAACGTGTACCTAAAGTCCCCTAGCATTTACCACGTGTAGTAGCATGGATCTACTTTGCTATCAATAAGGTTTCATGTATGATATTTTTTTAGATTCATTACCAAAGCTTCCATAATATCCTGTTTAATTGTTTGGCTAGACACAAATGAATGCATAAATACGGCAATTAGACCAATCTCACCGTATTTGATCCCTTATTCAGCTCATTCGCTAGCCAGGATGCTCGTACAACAGCAGACGAAGCGAAGAGGAAGTGAACCTCGGAAGTGATGGTATAAATGGGACTCTCTAAATCGACGCCACTTCGACCTGGGCGGGACTTTACGTCCTACGTCACTCGCTATGGGTGTGCATATGTGCGCGTAGCCGTTTGTCTCAGGGCTCTGTGCACGAACTCCCTTGCACTACAGGCTATATTTCTACAAATGACTTACTATTACTAGTGATTAACGTGACGAAACAACACGAACTAAGCTAACATTAGACTATAGCCATACCATGAACGCCATACCAGCTAACCCTAACTATTTATATTAAACTCTGAACCATTTTGCAAGAGGCAACTGTGTGTTGGTGTGTCTTATTGCTTCCCACGTCTGCGTCTGCATCTTTCCCACTCCTGGCTAATAGTTTCAGCTTTTGTACTGTATATCAGAAATGATCACCCTGTACCACACTGCTGACTTGTTGATGTTTTGTGAGCACTCACGCATTTCTCTAGGTATCTTAAGTTTCCTACTGGAGTCATCACAACTTTGGACTTTGTTATTGTAAGAAATATTGTTTTGCAAAAACACTTTGTGTCTTACCCAATGTTACCCTAACCTTAACCCCAGTAACATTTCTTCATCATAAACTACAAGTTACGCAAAATGGCATACAAACATCCAGTCCAATATGAAAGAAAAAAGCTAGCTTCATTAAAGGCACCCAGTGCAACTTTCGAGGCTTAAAAATAAACATTAAATTTCTAGTCTTTTTTACACGTAGTAAGTTTCAATAACTCCATACCATTACATACCGACATTCAAGCAGCAAAGATGAGACGTCGTTGTGTGGTGAGAACTGATAGAAGAATCGATAACAACAACAATGCCGGTGGGGAGAAGCCATTTTCCATTGACTGGGAAGCCCTGCTTTATTTTTTGTAGGTTACAAAAAATAAGAAAATGGCGGCATTGTTGTTGTTATCGATTTTCTATCAGTTCTCACCACACAACGACGTCTCATCTTTGCTGCGTTGAATGTCGGTATGTAATGGTATGGAGTTATTGAAACTTACTACGTGTAAAAAAGACTAGAAATTTAATGTTTATTTTTAAGCCCTCGAAAGTTGCACTGGGTGCCTTTAATGAAGCTAGCTTTTTCTTTCATATTGGACTGGATGTTTGTATGCCATTTTGGCGTAACTTGTAGTTTATGATGAAGAAATGTTACTGGGTTAAGGTTAGGGTAACATTGGTAAGACACAAAGTGTTTTTTGCAAACACAATATTTCTTACAATAACAAAGTCCAAAGTTGTGATGACTCCAGTAGGAAACTTAAGATACCTATGCGTGAGTGCTCACAAAACATCAACAAGTCAGCAGTGTGGTACAGGGTGATCATTTCTGATATACAGTACAAAAGCTGAAACCATTAGCCAGGAGTGGGGAAGATGCAGACGCAGACGTGGGAAGCAATAAGACACACCAACACACAGTTGCCTCTTGCAAAATGGTTCAGAGTTTAATATAAATAGTTAGGGTTAGCTGGTATGGCGTTCATGGTATGGCTATAGTCTAATGTTAGCTTAGTTCGTGTTGTTTCGTCACGTTAATCACTAGTAATAGTAAGTCATTTGTAGAAATATAGCCTGTAGTGCAAGGGAGTTCGTGCACAGAGCCCTGAGACAAACGGCTACGCGCACATATGCACACCCATAGCGAGTGACGTAGGACGTAAAGTCCCGCCCAGGTCGAAGTGGCGTCGATTTAGAGAGTCCCATTTATACCATCACTTCCGAGGTTCACTTCCTCTTCGCTTCGTCTGCTGTTGTACGAGCATCCTGGCTAGCGAATGAGCTGAATAAGGGATCAAATACGGTGAGATTGGTCTAATTGCCGTATTTATTGCATTCATTTGTGTCTAGCCAAACAATTAAACAGGATATATAGGAAGCTTTTGTAATGAATCTAAAAAAATATCATACATGAAACCTTATTGATAGCAAAGTAGATCCATGCTACTACACGTGGTAAATGCTAGGGGACTTTAGGTACCACGTTATATTAGCCATCTGCTTGTACAAATGTACCAACGATGTTGGCATCTAGTTTACTATACTTCAAGGCATCCAGTGTTAGTCATTAAACGTCGACAATTGTGTTACCAGTTATGTACGTTATTGCGCCAACTTGTTTATTGGCTGTTTATAGAGTTTGCATTGATTTATCTCCGTCGTATACTAAATTTATGTTATTGATCTAAGGTATCAATGTTGTTGATCGGGCATCCATCCCTGCTCCTTCTGGCTGCAGTAGTGGACGCCGGCAACCTGTACAGACCATAGATAATCGAGTAAGTAATGATAATATCTTAATCAATAATCCGTTATAGAAAAAGGTGTACCCCCTTGCAGTGATGAGCTTCTACTTCGGTCCGTGTTGTTGAAACTCTGTGATAATAACAGAAGTTCTGAGCCTGAATGACTTGCCATGTATTTTGTTGGAACGGATGAGAACATCTTGACTAAAAGCACACTTTTTGCTCTAGATTGCAACAATCATGACCTTCAGAGATGAGACCTCTGAAGAAACCCAGACAAGGATGTCAATTGGTACTCTACATGAAATGGTAATCTTTTGACACATGTCAACATCATATAAATTTATATTTTGAAGATTAAGATGTAGCCTGTTTGATTATCCTAATCTTGCTGTGATGGTGTAATTTGCGTCCTACTCTGTGGCTGGTGACGGATGCCTACTGTCATATGCCGGCACAGATGGATGACGAACCTTGTTGCTGAGCAAGCTTTCCAAATAAATAGACACTTTGTCAAGGATTTTTTGTAGGTTAAGCTTATTGAAATGGTTAGAATTCGCTTGCAATTTCATTCAGTGACCTGTATTTCCTTGGTGTCTTCTGCTCAGGTGTCATGATGAACCATCTCTACCTTAACACCCAGATAGAGTCTGGCCCCAGCCCATAGGATCAATTTGAAGTAAGTAGTCATCTTACTTTGGGGAAGCTATTGAACTTTGATCTTTCACAGTGATGAGCTTTTAACTTCGGTCCGTGTTGTTGACACTTAGTGGAATAACGAAGTTCTGAGAACGACCTTGTTGTACTTTGTTGGAACCGTTGGAGACCATTTTACTGACTTGGCCATGTCTTTACTTTAGGATCCCCAAGATGCCTGACCTCCTGCAGAGAAGAGGATTCTGAAGAGATCCAGACGAAGGGATGGCACTTTCCTTAAAAAGGTATTATTTGGCACTCATTTGGGGAACTAATGAACTTTGTTAACAGTGATGAGCTTTTACTTCGGTCCGTGTTGTTGATACTTTGTGAGAATAACAGAAGTTCTGAGAACGTTCTTTTTATGTACTTTGTTGGACCATGTGAGACCAGTTTACTGACTTGGCAATGTCTTTACCTTAGGACCTCCAAGGCACGTAACCTGCAGAGGTGAGGATTCTGACGACGCGATGGCAATTTACGCATGATGGTAATATTTGGGAGTGGTTCTAAATAGTGGATTGTAAAGAAAAAGAGTTTTCTATTGCTGTAGAAATGTAGGCTGTAGCTGGTTTGGGTATCTTAAACTTGCTGTGATGGTGTAATTTGCGTCCTACTCTGTGACTGGTGACGGATGCCTACTGTCATATGCCGGCATAGATGGATGACGAACCTTGATGCTGAGCAAGCTTTAACTTCTCTACTTAAGTCAATGTATGTCGTGTGGTTTAACCAATACAATTCAGTGGCCTGTATTTCATAGTGTTACTCTTCTGCCTCAGGTGTCATGAGGAACCATCTCTACCTGGACACCCAGATGGGAGGTCTTACCCCAGTCCATAGAATCAATCTCAAGTAAGAAGTCCTCTTTACTTTGACACGATTATACTTTGTTTACAGTGATGAGCTTTTACTTCGGTCCGTGTTGTTGAACTTTGTGAGAAATAACAGAAGTTCTGAGAATACTCTTTAATGTTCTTTGTTGGAACATGTGAGACCCTTTTACTGACTAACATTGTCTCTACCTTAGGACCTCCAATACACCCGACCGCCTGCAGAGAAGAGGATTCTGAAGGGATGGGAATTTCAGCGTTTAGCTTAAAAGGTATATTTTAGTACTAATTTGGGGAGCTATTGAACTTTGATCTGTAACAGTGATGAGCTTTTACTTCGGTCCGTGTTGTTGATACTTTGGTGAGAATAACAGAAGTTCTGAGAACGTTCTTTTTATGTACTTTGTTGGACCATGTGAGACCATTTTACTGACTTGGCCATGTCTTTACCTTAGGACCTCCAAGACGCGTACACCTCCTGCAGAGATGAGGATTCTGACGACGCGATGGCAAATTTACGCATGATGGTAATATTTTGGGAGTTTGTTCTAAATAGTGCATTGTGTAGAATGAATAGGCTTTTCTTGGTGCTGTAGAAATGTAGCTGTAGCTGGTTGGGTATCTTAATCTTGCTGTGATGGTGTAATTTGCGTCCTACTCTGTGACTGGTGACGGATGCCTACTGTCATATGCCGGCACAGATGGATGACGAACCTTGATGCTGAGCAAGCTTTAACTTCTCTACTTAAAGGGAAACTTCACACCATTTCCATTAAGCTTTATCGTTGTGGTAACCCACTAGGGATGGGCGATATGGTCTAAAATCCATATTGCGATATACATTGCAAACCTATTGCGATAACGATATATATCACAAAATATAAATCATATTAGAACCATTTCAGAACAGGTTACATAGACTCTAAGGAAAGCCAAATGCTAAAGTGTACAAACAAAAGAAAGAAACTTAGTATGTCGTTTTGAGAAACATTTATTGTCAAGTGTAATCATACAACATAATGTTGTAGCTGCAGAGACTTTAACAAAGAAAAAATCTTCTGTGTAATGACCGTATACTTCTCAATTAAATTAAACTGGTGTCTTGGTTAATAAGAAACGGATACTGTGAATTAGGGAAATACGTCCAGTATTAGGCATGGCTATTTTAAATAAAGAAAAATCTTCGAAGTGTGTGCACAGATACTTGATATTAAAACCTAAAGTGCAAAGTGAACGCATACAATTTAAAATGAACATGAAATGAGCGCAATCACCAGCTCCTCCGTTTCGCTTTCAGCCATAGTTGCTTAGATGACGATGATGCGTTGAGCCGGTTGCAGCTCATGGCTCTTTAAATTTTGCGGGTCGCAGATGATGCATTGCAGCCGGTTGCAGCTCGTGGCTAAATTTGCAGGTCAACGGACGATGCGTTGCAGCCGGTTGCAGCTCGTGGCTCTTTAAATTCGCGGGTCGCGGATGATGCAATGAGCTGGTTGCAGCTCGTGGCTCTTTTACATTTCGCGGGGTTGCGGACGATGCGTTGCAGACGTTTGCAGCTCGTAGCTCTATCCAATGACCCTTTCTTTATATTTCGCGCGCGTTCATGGATAGATTCGCGTTCAAAGATCGCATTAATCCGCGACAGAGCAATATAACTAAAATCTATCGTTGAGGGGAGGACCATTTTATATATAATCGTTTATATCGTATATCGTGTGTATATCGTGCATTCTATAACCCACTCATATTTGTTGAATGGTCGTGCATCATTCCCTTATTTTCTGGGGAGACTGGAGAGTATCCATATCGATCTCCCACACTTCCTGTTTAAGATGACGCAATATGACGATTTTTGAGTAGAAGTAAATAGGAAGTGTAAGAGGGGAGGATTCTCGTGAGACTACAAGCACTAGTCCCACCCCTCTATAGGGGGTGGGACCCACTGACGCTACATACCTATTAGAGCAGTGCCAGTGGGTGGGACCAACAGAAACTAACATCCACAGCGTCTGAAGCTAAGCTAACAGAGGCTGTTGATAAAACTGAAGTACAATGGCGGAAGGTACTGGATCTGACATAGAGATGGCACCATGCAAAAGTTCACCATTTCGAAAAAATACAAACGAGGACTAATTCAGAGTTCACCAACTAATATTCTTCACTAGAAATGTTGTGTGAAATGATTTTCGAGCAGTCTTGCGGTATCAGCTTGGTAGATGGAACAGCGATGTGTCCGATAGGCGGAGATCTAGTTCAGCGGGAGTGGCCAGCGAAGCTGTGCATCGTGGTGCATGGTGGAAGTTGTTGTCTTCAATCCACAAGCGCCAAAAAGTCACTTTCTGCCTTTTCTCGTCAAGACGGCACCAAATTAGAATTTTTATTTATTATTCGACAACATATAGGACCCAATTTCTATACATATTCATGCCTCCACCGGTGAAATGCTCCTTAAGTCAATGCATGTTGTGGGGTTTAACCAATACAATTCAGTGGCCTGTATTTCATTAGTGTACTCTTCTGCCTCAGGTGTCATGATGAACCATCTCTACCTGGACACCCAGATGGGAGTCTGACCCCGGTCCATAGAATCAATCTCAAGTGAGAAGTCATCTGTACTTTGACACGATTATACTTTGTTTACAGTGATGAGCTTTTACTTCGGTCCGTGTTGTTGATACTTTGTGAGAATAACAGAAGTTCTGAGAATACTCTTTAATGTTCTTTGTTGGAACATGTGAGACCCTTTTACTGACTCTAACATGTCTCTACCTTAGGACCTCCAATACACCCGACCGCCTGCAGAGAAGAGGATTCTGAAGGGATGGGAATTTCAGCGTTTAGCTTAAAAAGGTAATATTTTAGTACTAATTGGGGAGCTATTGAACTTTGATCTATAACAGTGATGAGCTTTTACTTCGGTCCGTGTTGTTGATACTTTGTGAGAATAACAGAAGTTCTGAGAACGTTCTTTTTATGTACTTTGTTGGACCATGTGAGACCAGTTTTACTGACTTGGCCATGTCTTTACCATAGGACTCCAAGACACGTAACCTCCTGCAGAGATGAGGATCCTGACGAAGCGATGGCAATTTACGCATGATGGTAATATTTTGGGAGTTGGTTCTAATCTAAATGGTGGATTGTATAGAATGAAAAAGCTTTTCTCGTGCTGTAGAAATGTAGGCTGTAGCTGGTTTGGGTATCTTCAACTTGCTGTGATGGTGTAATTTGCGTCCTACTCTGTGACTGGTGACGGATGCCTACTGTCATATGCCGGCACAGATGGATGACGAACCTTGATGCTGAGCAAGCTTTAACTTCTCTACTTAAGTCAATGTATGTCGTGTGGTTTAACCAAATACATTCAGTGGCCTGTATTTCATTAGTGTACTCTTCTGCCTCAGGTGTCATGATGAACCATCTCTACCTGGACACCCAGATGGGAGTCTGACCCCGGTCCATAGAATCAATCTCAAGTAAGAAGTCATCTGTACTTTGACATCACTGTACTTTGTTTACAGTGATGAGCTTTTACTTCGGTCCGTGTTGTTGATACTTTGTGAGAATAACAGAAGTTCTGAGAACGTTCTTTTTATGTACTTTGTTGGACCATGTTAGACCATTTTACTGACTTGGCAATGTCTTTACCTTAGGATCTCCAAGGCACGTAACCTCCTGCAGAGATGAGGATTCTGACGACACGATGGCAATTTACGCATGATGGTAATATTTTGGGAGATAGTGGATTGTATAGAATGAAAGGCTTTTCTTGTGCTGTAGAATGTAGGCTGTAGCTGGTTTGGGTATCTTAAGCTTGCTGTGATGGTGTAATTTGCGTCCTACTCTGTGACTGGTGACAGATGCCTACTGTCATATGCCGGCACAGATGGATGACGAACCTTGATGCTGAGCAAGCTTTAACTTCTCTACTTAAGTCAATGTATGTCGCGTAGGGCTGTAACGATACGGGTATCGAAACCAAAATCGCGACACTCAAAGCCACAAACCTGTCTTGCGGTGTGAGAAGGCAGAAGCGCGATACGCCCTTTCTAACTCTCCGGTCAAATTGTCAGATGGAAATTTACTAATAATTTGTCTAAATAATAGTCTGCTGACACCGTCCCCTCTTATCGATGCCGTAAGTATGCAACGAGATGCCCTCTGTGATGACAGCTCTCCGTGGCTACGGAGGATTGCATTTCTCTACAGCCGTTGAAGTCCTCGTATGCGACATGAACGACATTTATCCAGAGTGGGCCAAGCGTGAAAAAATTGTCTGTTTGATCCCTGTCCCTATTGTTTTGTGTGATTTGACCGGCAGTTTGTCTGCTTATAGGTCGGAATGAAGCGGCCACCGATTATAGACATGATGGGTACTTTATTCTACCGGACTCGTTCGCTTCTTCTCTGGACACGCACGCTACTGCTCGCTCTCCTCGCTCGTCCACTCACTCGCTGACGTCACTCACACACATGCGCACACTGCCATTTTCGCGCACACACATAGGCCTACGCTACTCGTAACACTATGCCTCGTTATTGCGACGTTCATGTTAGACCTTCATGTTTTTTCGCCATCTATTGAAGTTAGGCTATTAAAAGTTGCATTCTATACGGCCTGATTATGTCATTATTTATGCTACATAGCCTAATAAGCGCTAGTAGGATATTTGACTAAACCAACCAAACTAGTTGAGGGGTTTTTGCCTACCTGCAAGCATCCTCCAACTGCAATCTTTGGTTATTCATTCATTTAGCTAAACTTTAGTAGTATTCTTTCTGTTCAGTGTTCCAAATTATTTGTTATTAAATGTTACATTAAGTTAATTGTTATACAAGTGTTGTTTAAATAAAATGCTTTTTAAATTTAAAAAAATTGTGATGTATCGAACCGTTGGTCAGAAATCGTGATACAAACCGAATCGTGAGTTGGTGTATCGTTACAGCCCTAATGTCGTGGGGTTCAACCAAATACAATTCAGTGGCCTGTATTTCATTAGTGTACTCTTCTGCCTCAGGTGTCATGATGAACCATCTCTACCTGGACACCCAGATGGGAGTCTTACCCCAGTCCATAGAATCAATCTCAAGTAAGAAGTCATCTTTACTTTGACACGATTATACTTTTGTTACAGTGATGAGCTTTTACTTCGGTCCGTGTTGTTGATACTTTGTGAGAATAACAGAAGTTCTGAGAACGTTCTTTTATATACTTTGTTGGACCCTTGGAGACTATTTTACTGACTTGGCCATGTCTCTACCTTAGGACCTCCAAGACACCCGACCCCCTGCAGAGAAGAGGATTCTGAAGGATGGAATTTCAGCCTTTAGCTTAAAAGTAATATTTTGGGACTCACTTGGAGAGCTATTGAACTTTGATCTATAACAGTGAGATTTTACTTCGTCCGTGTTGTTGATACTTGGTGAGAATAACAAGTTCTGAGTTTACCAAACTCGTTTTTCGCTTGTGTCAGTGCCTGGAAATCTAACTTGAATTAGTTTTATCACGCCAGTGATTAGATCCAGATTCCAGCAGTGGAATGAAGACCCAGAAAGAATATAAAATGTAA
>NC_079420.1:22063752-22081252 GCF_026213295.1 Gadus chalcogrammus
GAGCCTCCGTTTTTTCAAAGGCGAGCAGAACAGCTAGTGCTCGTTTTACACCAAACGCAAGTTTTAGCAATTGGGGGACCATAGGCAGGCTAGGGGAACTCATATTTATGTTAGAAAACCTCATAAAGTGAGATTTTCATGTCATGGGACCATTAAATATCGATATTTGGCGTCAGCATATCGATAACGTCCCGCAAGACGAAATATCGCGATATGTCGCAGAATTGATATTTTGGCACACCCCTAACGCGCCATACGCGCCATACGCGCCTACGTCACTCGCCTAGATGAGTCCATGTCCATGCAAGTGAACGGAGCGTTCCCTCTTCGTCATAACTATCAAACCAAACATCCTTCACATTCACCGAGCGAACATTACGAAAGTAAAATGCACATTTCTCGCTAAAAATGTTTCCATAAACGCATTTAATGGCGTAACTATGTTACTATTTCCACCCAGAATAAAGAAAGTTGTCGGCCGTGGCTGTGCTGGAGTCCGAGGTAGGAAACCCAAACACCGCCGTGTTTGGGTGATAGAGTTTAGATCGGGTTAGATTAAATAATCTCGGATATAAATAACAATAATCGGGTTAAATAACTTCACATGGTGTGTCTGGTGTGTTTCCAGCATTCGTAGTGTTGATCAGCAGATATATAGTCCGCCAAGACGTTGAGGTTGCTTAGTAACCAGAAAATCTGTCCATGCAAGTGAACGGAGCGTTCCCTCTTCGTCATAACTATCAAACCAAACATCCTTCACATTCACCGAGCGAACATTATGAAAGTAAAATGCACATTTCTCGCTAGAAATGTTTCCATAAAAGCATTTAATGGCGTAACTATGTTACTATTTCCACACAGAATAAAGAAAGATGTCGACCGTATGCTTCTGTCCAAGCTCACTACTCTCTGCCAGTGACGTCGGGTCAAGCTCAACGCTGATTGGGCAACGCGGCTAATCGTCATGCGTATGAGCGTAAAAAGTTCAATTTTTTGAACTATTGAAATGTACGCGATATACGCGCGTATAGCGCGTAAATATATGCGCCTCATACGCGCGTTACGCGTGTAAAATGTTGCTTATACGCGTGAAACGCGTGAAACGCGTAATACGCGCGTAAACCAATGGAATGGCGATTTTATACGCGAAGTACGCGAGATACGCGTCTGGTGTGGCCGCACCTTTACTGAGCGAAACGAATTTACCACTCAATATCTGGTTTCCGCCGGTGGGTGGGTCCTCTTATTGGCTAGCGTGCTTCATTGCCCTGTGCTCTTCATAATAAAAGTTCTTCCGTTTGATAATGTCGACAAAAATATTACTGTATTATAGACACTAGCAGACACAGAGGACCACACCACCCACAGTCAAGACAGACACGGCTTCAAATAACAATAATAGTATTCATAATCATTTGAAAATAAGAACTTATGAAGTTATGATGACTTCAGTTCAGTTGATGTTTAGCCACAGTTAATACATGCAGAGTAGACCAGAGGGCTTTACTACGACATCATTGTCCGGCTCTGAACTATGCGCTCTGTGCGCGTTCACATCAAAGGAGCTGCGATCGCGGGCTGCTGATTTCCTCATAGCTCTCAGGCTGTGAGGAAATCAGCAGTAACTGAAGCATTAACTGAATGGGAAATGCAATATTTTAGGACAGATTCACCATTAAACGTGTTTCTAATAACATTTCTAGCGAGAAATGTACTTTTTCCTTGAATAATCTTCAGTCAGTGATTGTGTCTGATCTTTAGTTTTATAGTTATTAGGAAGATTTTATCGGCTCGTTCGCATGTTTCAACGACGTCAGGTTGTTAGGGACGCTGCTTTCGCTAAACTAGCAACTCACGTGTTTCCTGCGTTTGTGTTATTAAACCGTTACTTTATGTAACTTTTAATGATATCATCTTGTTAGAAACACGTATATCTGAGAGCCAACCCAGTCGCCAAAAGCATACGTTGACAGTGTACGTTTTCGTGAACACTGGATTACGTCGCATTTCAACATAAAATAGCGTGTTACACACACACACACACACACACACACACACACACACACACACACACACACACACACACACACACACACACACACACACACACACACACACACACACACACACACACACACACACACACACACACACAGCATTTAGCAGCATTTCGCTGCTAAATAAATAAATAAATACTAAGGCAGAATAAAGAATAAATTCAGTCATTATCATTCAACTTCAACATGTGTTATTACAGTATAGTGGTGGAGGGATGACGTATGTTGGCCAACCCGGAAGTGAGCGTCGCCCTGGGTTCCCTTGACAAAAAGCCAACGGGTTTTTCCATTTGATTTTGGATTATTGCAGAAAAATTAGCATCTTTGAAGCACCTCCTCAAAAACTGAAAATAAATAAAAATAACTGTGCTCCAAAGAAAGAAATGTAAACCAATGCATTCCGAATGGGAGTGTTTCTCCGATTTTTCCATGCTACACAGAACGAAATGAAAACCCATGCAAATAAAGACTTCATGGTTATAATCATTTAAATATCATTAATCTCCTGAGGGTGGTATTCTATTTTTTTCAACGGGGCTGCATCCAGTCACTTGACCGTCATGGTTGCTATGGTGGTTGCTATCGACCAGCCCCTCTAATCCTTACATGGCTCTAAAAACTAAGCGGCAAAGGAGCTGCCGTAAACTGTGTTGTTTTTGTCGTAAACTAGGGTCCGATGGTTAAAAAATAGACAGATATTCCAAGGTATCCTTAAAAGGCAGCTTGGATGTTTTTATTTTCTGCAGTTTAGACTTCTTCTGTAACCTATTTTTGAAAGCAAAACACCAAGCTCAATGATTTAACGAGGCAGGGTTATTTGAAACAATTTATTAAATAAGTATTTGTGAGAGGTCATTCCTTCTCCTGAGTTTGCTTCCTATTTATGGGGTTGTACACTAGATGTACAACCCTACTGTCCACAAGCATCACCCCCCCTTCCCCATATGGATTTGGAGAATTGTTGCCACGTCCCAGTGGGGGAGGTATCATATATATGAAAGAGGGCATTCAATTACTACAATGATCAATTAGGAGGCCGAAGCCCTAAAGGAAGTGATGCAATATGTGACTGGGTCGACAACAAGTAAGTAAGCTTTACTTTGAGGTCTCTTATATATATCAAAGGGGGTCTCAAAGGACGCATACGCTTCAACCTGTGGCTCCAGCCCTACAGGAAATGACTCAGCAAGTGCTCCATCTCGTTGCACCTGCACCCAGCGGCTCGCTTGCAAGATTTTGGCCTGAAGTTCTTCCGAGACCTACACCCTAGCCATCCAACACGCATATCTGAGAATCAGGCTTCTCTTTAATAATGACAAAAAGTTATTAGAGAAATACACATTAACTTTTTGTTATCTCATAAGCGGCGTGGTGCCGGCTCCTTTTGACCTTTTGACCCCAGACTTCAAAAACGTGGCCACAGGCCAGCTGTGTCTACACACCTTAAGCCACAAATGTACACCTCCATCCCACAAAAAATGGGGACTAGAAACTAACCTCTGTCTTATGTACATTTACTGTACTGTTGGAGGTCACGCCCCTTATCCGGCCTTTCGAGATAGCTAGGGATGCTAAAATGTTTACACACATTTCCCGGGGCCCCGAGAACGACATATCTGAGATTTGGAGTTCTAGCCCTTAGAGAAAAAAAGTTTTCCCAAATGGACTGTCATTTGGACAAAGCCCCTCAGATACCTGCAAGACCTAATGGTTCAGAATGTGGTGGAAAAACAGTTTTTGTGATAGGAAGGTCCTACCGCCCTGAAATTTGAATACCTTATTCTAAGGCCTAACTGGGACCCCCGCACCGAAACTTGGCCCGGTCGGACCCCGAGGGCAGGAAGGGGTGGCCCTTCCTGCCCAAAACTTGGCCCAGTCGGACCCCGAGTGCAGGAAGGGGGGGCCTGGACTTTCATAATCCTTGCTCGGTGACTGTAAAGGATGTTTGGTCGGATGTTATGACGAAGAATCATAATATGAATGGGAATATTCTATAAATGTCTTGATATCATCTTTCGTCTCAACACTTCTGCTGCAGCCGCTTAAAGTCTCATTCCGAGAACCTTAAAATATGAATCAATACATTAGAAGTATAAAAATATCTTCCCGGTAGCGTAACGGGGCAAACAAGGTGTCCTTTGACATCTACGTTTCGAGGCGATTGCAACAGTGCCACACATGATCATATTTGAATATGTTTCGGGGTAGTAATTAGCTGTCGATTTTGGAGGCCTTTATCAATAATGACCAGCTATAGATTTGCTTCCCGATGGAGATTTTTGACAAATTACATGTTATTAAGCATCTACACGTTAAGCTGAGTCCAATGAGATCAAGCTCGCCCTCTTGCTACACCGAGATCATTGTCCTAGACCTAGGTGTACCATGTAAAATGCATGTTACCATTTTCTAGAGTGTCATGCTTGGTGTCATTGGACTCAGCTCAACGTGTAGATGCTAAATAACATGTCATTTGTCACAAATTTCTATCGGGAAGCAAATCAATAGCTGCTCATTATTGATTAAGGCCTCCAATTTCGACAGGTAATTACTACCATTAAACATGTTCGAATATGCTCATATGAATATGCAATATGCTCATATGAAATGCTGTGTGTGTGTGTGTGTGTGTGTGTGTGTGTGTGTGTGTGTGTGTGTGTGTGTGTGTGTGTGTATATAACACGCTATTTTATGTTGAAATGCGACGTAATCCAGTGTTCACGAAAACGTACACTGTCAACGTATGCTTTTGGCGACTGGGTTGGCTCTCAGATGGACGTATCCGCCCTCCACAGTAGTTAATGCTGGGTTTTGCGTATCATATGCACGCGAAATGGTCATTTGGCGTATGTAGGCTACTGCACGCATTTTGAAAGTGTCAAACCGTGCGATCTGTACGCATATTGGTGAGACTGGGTTGGAAACATCATAAAACATCACAAAAAAACAGCTGGAATACAAAGAGTTTGCTTTGTATTCCAGCTGGCCTGTTATGAGCAAATTTCTATACGCTACTATAGATCCATTCCAAAACATATTCCAAGTAGGCTATAGGACAACGCATAATGCATCCTGGAATGAGTGAAGCTTGCCTGACACGTTAAAATGACTGTCACAACTGCCATGAGCAAAACCATTTGTACATAGTGTAGGCTACAGTAGCCTATTCGATATTGAATGAAGTAGGTTACTTTACACTCCCTGTCACTGTACAGAGTAGACAATATGAATATGATATGACCTTAAAAAACTCACTGTAGCCTATATTCATAGGCACACCCAGCCTCGCTTTCAATATAACACGCACTCGCATTCTGTAAACACCATCAGTAAATAATAATTTGAAAACAATATAAAATATCTTTCAACAAGAAAAAATAATTTGTTTACTTTAAATGGATAAAGGTCAACAAATGCGCAATTTTCAGCTGTCAGAAATGTGTTGTGATCACTTGTATTCCTCATAGCTCTCAGGCTGTGAGGAAATCAGCAGCCAGCGATCGTAGGTCTGCTCTGCATGTATTAACTGTGGCTAAACATCAACTGCACTGAAGTCATCATAACTTCATAAATTCTCATTTTCAAATGATTATGAATACTATTATTGTTATTTGAAGCCGTGTCAGTCTTGACTGTGGGTGGTGTGGTCCTCTGTGTCTGCTAGTGTCTATAATACAGTAATATTTTTGTCGACATTATCAAACGGAAGAACTTTTATTATGAAGAGCACAGGGCAATGAAGCACGCTAGCCAATAAGAGGACCCGCCCACCGGCGGAAACCAGATATTGAGTGGTAAATTCGTTTCGCTCAGTAAGAACCAAAAAACAAATAAACAAACTGAAATTTAGATTTTCGTTTTCTTGTCAAAACGAAAAAACGAAAAAACGGCTTGTTTTCTGGTTTCTGCTTGCGTCAATTATTCCCAGAAAACCGAGTAATAAAACGTACCTTGCTCATCATGGGTGGTAGGCGAAGTAAATTTAAAAGATCCTATTGTAACGTATAAAGTTAATTGGCCAAACAAGGGAAGGATTGTGTCATGTCCAGGACGGATTATATCAGTCAGTGGTAAGTGACACAAGTTTTTTTCTCCTTTGACTATGTTTAGATAAAATATGTGCATAACTACATACATATGGTAATATTTCAAATATCACGGTAAACGTTTTCTTTTCAAAAACGTTGTTAATTGTTAAGCTCGCAACGGTAGGCATGATAAGGCCCCCTAGCTCGCGGCCTATAATGTGAGGCGCGGGAAGTGTGGGGGAAGTACGGGGTGCGCGGCCTGGATTTATAGAGAGAAACTTTATTTTGCCCAAAATAATACTCGCATTTTAATCACACATTATGAAAACGTCATCATTTTGACGTTTTCAGACAACAGAGAGGAGTTAGTTTGCAAGAGGAGGCATTATCTTGATGGTGGAGCAAACTGTCGAGCCCGGAGGAGAAAGGGAAGGGGAAAAGGAAGAAACTGAAGAATGGTCGATATTCTGACGACGACGACGACGTAGTATCGCTGGTAGGTAACTAAAGTTTTATCACAGAAATGTCATCTATGCTCCTTGTGGATGAGTTAAATGAAAATCGTTGAAAAACTAAACTTCATTATGATTTAAAGGATCCTCAGTTAAGTCAATGTAAGAAGAAGAAGAAGAAGAGAAAAAACACAGGTCTTAACGTCTTAATGGAACTGGAAAAGCAAGGTATTGGTGCAGTGATGTACAAATATTCACCGTATGGAAGTGCTTCTTAACATCAGTGAATTATTGTAATGTGATGCAGCCTAATGTTGTCTGCCATATTGTACACCATGGGGTCGCCAACTGGCCTGCTTTGCCTGGCCTGTCAGATCATTTTGACTTTTTGCTTTCTGTCAACTTATTAAGCATATTAACAAGATTAGATTTGAGTATTCATCTCCTGTTCCGCCTGCATTGTCTACTCGCTCAGGCTCATCCCCCCTGCTGACCTCTGTTGTACAGTCTTGATGTAACCCTTAACTCTATGTACATCTTCTGTTTGTCATAGGATCATGTCAGCTGAACTCAATTAATGAAACCAGGAATGAAGTAAGATCCACTAATGCAATAAACTGTCTGCACTCAATGTTCTACCTACAATTAAAGTTTTTATTTCCTAACTCTATAGTATAGGGATAGATTCAGCAATATATTCCTGTAATCTATCGGCTGTAAGCTTTGTACCCTCTAACTGGCTTCTGTAGGTATTTGCCCAGGTGTATGTGAGTCAGTTTTTTTTTTTTTATGGAATTTTTATTTTCAGTGCCATCACCCATCTTGTGAGCTGTTGAGGGAGAACAACCACAGGCTGCAGAGGGAAAATTATTCTCTCAAGGCAAAAATAGCAACATTGAAATGTAATGCTATTGTTGAAAACTTTTTTTTTTTTACACAAGGGTTTTTCTGTTTTACATGTTAGCTAAAAGGCTATTATGAATCCTTTGCTCAGTGCTGCCAGACGTTTTGCAGAAGATGGAGGAGTTTCTCCGCTCAGCACCAAGACCAACGACAACACCAATACCAACACCAACACCAAGACCAAGACCAAGACCAGAACCAACACTATCACCATCACCAACAGCAGTTCCAGCACCAGCAACAGAAGACCCATCACCAGCTCCAGGTCCATCATCAGCATCAGCAACAGAGGCCCTGGGCCACTCTGTAAGAATCTGTTTGACTTTATTTGTATAGGTTAAGTTACTTAGTTTCAGTTGTTTCAGTTGTTTTTCTAAATGCATCAGCCGTACACTCGGTAAATCTAAATGCATATATATATCATTGGGCTAAGACGCTAGTCTGCTGTATGTTGAAGTAGATTTGTGGTAATGTTATCTACTTGCATTAAAGGTCATTCCAAAAGGACTTGTGGAGCGCTGCTCCTTCCAAAGCCCCCAGAAGTTCATAAATGATCTACTGCATGGGATGTATACCAGGGAATATATGGCAGGCCATTCAGTGACTGGCCAGTGGCCAGTCATCCAGCAGCTGCACAGAAGGAATACCTGGCCTAGCCAAACAGAACCTTATTGAAATAACAAGTAGGTATATAGAAATGAGAAAAGATGTTGGTTGAGTGATACCCTCATTCTCATGCACATCTTTCATGTATGTGTTTGTGTGTGTGTGTGTATTCCCACAGATGCTGCAAAGTTGAATTTCACCTACGTAACTGATACGAACATAAAAGCATTTATACGACAAAAGCTGAACAATGCTGCCAAATTTCAGAAACATTAAATTATCAACTGTTTAAAGAAAGTTAAACTTTGTTCTATTTTTTTGTATTTTAGCAGTCTGTAAAAAAACACTGTGTTAATGGTGGTTGTAAGCCTAATTTATGTGCAGTGAATTGTTGTTACAGCACTATGGTTAAAAATGGCAACAACAAAAAGTGATACAGTTGAAAATATCCATTAGGTAAAGTACAATGACATAGTTAAAAGAACAACAAAATACTGCATAATGTAATGCAGTATATATAGTAGGCCTACTATGGTATCGTAATTGTAGTATTCTATAGCAAAATAAAAGTATAATAAAAGTTCTGTAATTTACTTCAGTAGATTGTAGTTTATGTAGTAAACTGTAGTAGTATATAATGTAGTATACTGTAGTAATAAAACTGCAGTTTTCTGTAGTATACTACAGTTTACTGTAGTAGTGTATATGTGGTATACTGTAGTAATAAAACTGCAGTTTTCTGTAGTTTACTGTAGTAAAACTACTATAGTAAAGTTCAAAAACACTACAATATTTACTATAGTATATGTACTGTAGTTTATTTACTATAGTAAACTATAGAATGTTCTGTAGTATACTATAGTTTACTGTAGTAAAACTACTATAGTAAGGTTCAAAAACACTACAATATTTACTATAGTATATATGTACTGTAGTTTATTTACTATAGTAAACTATAGAATTTTCTGTAGTATACTATAGTTTACTGTAGTAAAACTACTATAGTAAAGTTCAAAAACACTACAATATTTACTATAGTATATATAGGGTATACTATAGTTTATTTACTATAGTGAACTATAGAATTTTTTCATGTGGGTTATTCCAGTAAGATGTTGCAAAAACCTTGAAGGCCTTTTATCCCAGTTCTGTCCGCGCTTCAGCAACACTCATAAGACCATAATAACCCATGGGGGACACGTTTCCAATAAACTGTAGTAATAAAACTGCAGTTTTCTGTAGTATACTATAGTTTACTGTAGTAGTGTATATGTGGTATACTGTAGTAATAAAACTGCAGTTTTCTGTAGTTTACTGTAGTAAAACTACTATAGTAAGGTTCAAAAACACTACAATGTTTACTATAGTATATGTACTGTAGTTTATTTACTATAGTAAACTATAGAATTTTCTGTAGTATACTATAGTTTACTGTAGTAAAACTACTATAGTAAGGTTCAAAAACACTACAATATTTACTATAGTATATGTACTGTAGTTTATTTACTATAGTAAACTATAGAATTTCCTGTAGTATACTATAGTTTACTGTAGTAAAACTACTATAGTAAGGTTCAAAAACACTACAATATTTACTATAGTATATATAGGGTATACTATAGTTTATTTACTATAGTAAACTATAGAATTTTTTCATGTGGGTTATTCCAGTAAGATGTTGCAAAAACCTTAAAGGCCTTTTATCCCAGTTCTGTCCGCGCTTCAGCAGCACTCATAAGACCATAATAACCCATGGGGGACACGTTTCCAATAAAATAAAAAGGTCAGGTATATAGTATAATATAAACTATAAAACGTTAAATACAATTACATATCAGATATTATATTACTCTCTCTCAGTGGCGGCGCCAGGGGGGGGCTAGGGGGTGCTAGAGCACCCCCTAGATTGGCCATAGCACCCCCATAGCACCCCCAAGAAAATAATGGTTTAATTATTATGCTTATTTAATAACAGTTCTTAATAAAATGTATTGTGTGATAATAATATTTTAATCACAAAAGAAAATAACAGATTGAAACAAACAGATTGTTCACCTAGCACGACACAGACACGTTGCGTGCGTGAACGTGATTGTTCAATGAGTTGGCTAGTAGGCTAGTAACAGTCATCCTGGCGATCGGTCAATTTTAAATCAAGCATTCACAAAATCACGAAAATGGATCGGCTCTTTTTGAAAGCATTTCTGACTCTTTGCCTGTTTAAGTTAATTCTATCTGACATTCTAATCTGCCGTCTTTAGTTAGAAGTGTAGGCTATTGAACTTGGTAAGTTTAATTTGTCGCTCATGGTAGTGGTGACCTGGTAGTCATCTGGCGCAAACTTTAATCCACACACTGAAGTAAGTGAAGTATTTGGGATTACGTTATCTATAACATGCTGCATCCATTTTGACCGTCGGAGATGAACGCGGCTTTGTGCGCGTCCGTCAGAAGTAGCCTAATGACAATAATAATACGATCGATTTGAATGGCGCTTTTTATGTACCCCAAAGACCCGTTAGAGAGCAAACGTGTAAACATAGGCCTATGTGACGATATGGTGGGGAGGTGTTGTAGTAGAGAAAAATGCGACTCATATGCTATCACCCTAATTTCATAGCACCCTCAGTAAAACGCCGAGCACCCCCATAGCACCACCAGAAAAAAATCTCTGGCGCCGCCACTGCTCTCTCTATTTTCGCAAATGGTTCGACATTTGACTCTATACTGCCGCCTCGATTTCCGTTGGTATTGCTCCGTTTCTTCAGGAGCATTGCCTTGTTCACACTACATGCGTCCGTTAACAGATGGCCGAGGGCGTGTCTGACGTATAGAGGGCTAGTCTATGAAGATGCATACTGCAGCCAATCAAATCGCTTCCCACTACAAAGCCGATGTGTGGATACAAAAGATGACGCAAACAACAGGTGGCTAAAAACAATCCTATCATTCCGCCGGATATTTCCTGCTTCTCCCTGCTTGTTATTGCAAAATGGATCCAGGAAACGTGTGGAGTTTATTTGCAAAACCGCGATCTGATTGGCCGACGGATCCGCCGCTGCCTGAAAAGTTGAACATTCCTCAACTTTTTGACGCAGGTCACGGAGCCTAATTCCCATGCAAAGTCAATGTGATCCGTCGACGGACGTATGTAGTGTGAACAAGGAGGCAAAGGTATGGAGTTAGAATCATGCCAAAACCCCGCACACACGCAAAACGTGTTTTGCTCACGCATAGATTCACACGCACACAAAACGTGTTTTACTCACGCACAATGATTCACACACACGCTCAGTGTGGTTTGCAAATACAAAACATCATTCACAAACTAATGCATTTTGCTTCAGAAACAAATACAGTATGTTTTACACAAAGTACAAAGAAATATCCTTCAAGTACACAAAACAATTCTACAAGTACGGAACACGAAAGCTGCGCGTGGATCGGAATGCATTTGCGCACGGATCAGCAAGGCGGAAAATTAGTGCCAAAAGTCACGTGACAAACAAATGTCCTGTGATTCACACTACAAAACAACAGGTGGCGTTGTTCCTGCCAAACCGCACGGATTCCGTACGGTTTCCGTACGGTTTCAGTGCGGTTTAGCACTTTTACCGCGCAATTCTAGGGTCAGTTAGTGGCCTTCTTAGCTTTCCATAGAATCCACACACGGTTGGCCGGCATCAAATAAAGATTTTGGGGAGAAAAAAAGATCGTCCTGGCGGCCTTAAACTGACTCAACACCGCCACCTGCTGTTGTGTAGGGTGAATCACAGGACATTTGTTTGTCACGTGACTTTTGGCACTAATTTTCCGCCTTGCTGATCCGTGCGCAAATGCATTCCGATCCACGCGCAGCTTTCGTGTTCCGTACTTGTAGAATTGTTTTGTGTATTTGAAGGATTTATTTTTGTACTTTGTGTAAAACATACTGTATTTGTTTCTGAAGCAAAATGCATTAGTTTGTGAATGATGTTTTGTATTTGCAAACCACACTGAGCGTGTGTGTGAATCATTGTGCGTGAGTAAAACACGTTTTGTGTGCGTGTGAATCGTTATGCGTGAGCAAAACACGTTTTGTGTGTGTGCGGGGTTTTGGCATGATTCTAACTCCATACGACGGACCCACTGAAAGGGTTCCTATCCATATTTATCGTAGGGTGTGAATGGACCTTTAAGACACGTTAAGGGTTCAACAGTCCAGAAAAGTAACATCGACAACATGATTTTAGCTGGGAATGTTTAAATTCTGTTTCCATCCCTTTAGACAGCTGAAGTGGCAGGTGTAAACTTTATGGTAGTAAGCCTCATTTGTTACAAGTGTCGTTCAAGGTGTTATGCTCCCTTATAAAAATATAAAGGATACAATGTTGGAAGCCATATGTTTGTTCTACTAATGCGGCCAATATTCTCAAACTTTAGAGGAAGTCTTGTCAGAGAAAGCAAGTTTATAAAAGTTCAACAATTTCACATGTTTTCGAATAGGCTTATTCGGAAATTAGGCCTTTTGCAACACCTAACTAACTCATTATCTACTATGACAAAATAAGCACTGAAGTAACTGAATCTAACATAACCAACAACCACTCTCTCACACTGAAAGGGAGCCATTTAAGAAGATAACAAATTCAGTAGAAACTAAATAATAAATCACAGATGGAACCCCTTGATGAGAACCAGATCCAAAACAGCTCTTAATCAGTCTTCAGAAATGTAAAGAGGACCCCATTAGGGTTTTTATAGGATTTCTTGGCCAAGTCTCTCCAGATGTGTGCATTGATTATCACAGCATGTAGGCGGCACTTGAAATAGTATGGCGACCGGCCAAGATGACAGCTCTAACCTCTACCTGTCTCCTTTCACGTACATAAAAAGAGCTGCCCTCAAGATGAGAGAAAATAAGTATCATTAGATACCATCTCTGTCCTGATTGGACGAACTATTCGGTCCAGAATGGAAAGCGGAATTGCCTAGAGCGAGGATATTTAAACGATGATGCAAGCCTTCTATATATCCCCCCTATCTAAAGACAGCGAGTACTATCCTGCAACCACAATATGAACTGCATTACTTACTATAGGTAAGCCCTTAAATCACACGTAGTCCCATTGTTTAATCAGGATAGGATGTAGTGTACTTAACCTCGTGCACACCCTTTGAGGTATTTCATCGCCTTCCTGTCTGTGGATCTACGTGCCTGTCTCTGAGCACGCCGACGTTCAGGCCTTTTTTACTGATATTGTTTTTGAGGTCAGCTTTTTTACGGATGTTGTTCTGTTCAGTCGAATATTCTCTTCCTTTGTACTCATAGAAGCAGCAGCAGCACACATGATTTGTTACACCCCATTACGCATGCCTGTGGCGGGGTTTAAAAGAGTACAAATGGGGCTGTTTCCCATTCGATCAGAGAGGAACAGGGAAGGAGGAAGGGTCATTTACCGTGGAGAAGAATTGTGTACATTTCCGATTTTAGAGTTAATGTATTGAATCAGGGTTTGCTGATTATCCCAGTCACATTTAAAGATCAGGGGCGATTGGGGACTTTGCCTCTGTGGTACTTGAAATAGCCTTCCTTTCAATATTGACTACCGTCGATTGAGCCCTCTGTGAATCCTCCTTTGAAAATGTGCTATATAAATACACTTAGTTCTACTGACGTACGTTCATGTGTAATAATGAGCAACACTGAGTTCTATCCCCTCCCTGGATACCTGTCTGGTATCCTCCTGCATCTCTGTCTCTCTGGTAACACCAGTCTTAAGACGGGGCTCAGTCAAGACAGGCCATCACATTTGCCATCCTATGGTATGTGACCCTGCATAAGAGTTTTAGTGTTTTGAGAGCTGATCCCAGGTTAGAGGGAGGCTGAAACTGGAGCTGTCTGTCAGCGTATGGGAGCGCCCCGGGCTTTAGGGGTCAGGGGGTGAGGTACCACAGGGTCCGCGCACCAGTAACACAGCTGCCAGCCTCCCGCGCAGACAAGGCAGTCCCCCCGCCCCCCGCCTCCCTTCCCCTCATAGTGGCAGGGGGGCTTAACATTGAGCTGGCTTCAGCAGCATAAAGAGAGCTAATGCGCCATAGATATCACTCCCCCTACAGCACTGCAGTTGCTCTCTCGTTGTCAACACACAGACAGTGTTGCCGCCACTGCCGCTGCTGCTGCTGCTGCTACATGGCATTTACACCCGCTCCCTGTCCCAACAAACCCTCCTCAGCAGAGCCCAGGAGCCCCACTGAGGCCTGGTGGCAGCTGGGCCTTGTGCGGCGCTGCCACTAGTGTGGGTCGAGGTGCCTGCTCCTCAGCCGGGGCAAGCCGTTTGAAAAGGGGCTCCCGCCGTCTGTGGAATGCAGGGGCTGGGCATGTTGGACGAGGGGCCTCGCAAAAGGGAGAGTAGGAAAAGGAAGGTAGGGGGAGAGAGGGTGGGGGGGGTTGACCTTTGAATAGCGCCGTCAGGAAGTTATGACTCAATTTTCAAGCAGAACAGGGAAAGAGAGACATAGAGCAAAGGAAGACAAATGGAAAGGGGAGAAAAAGGGGGTGAGGCAGAGTAGGGATGGGGTGTGGAGGGTGGTTGGTGATTTTTTAATGTAAAATTTAAAAGATAATTGTGTGTGGACAGGGGGGAGGGGTTGGTAGTGTTAATGATGGTGGAGGAGCCACCGGGGAATCAGGGCTCCTCCAGGAGTAACAGCTGAGGATAGGCAGACACCCAGCTCCTCATCTATCAATCGGTCCCACCGTCTCAAACAGCTTATTTCTTTGTTTTCGGAGCATTAAACCTCTAACTTCTTTTTTTTGAGATTTAAACGAAGAGCGATTGAAAGCATTTTGTAAAAATAAATTAAAGTAAACCGTTTTAGAACTAAACCATGAACCCTGATGAAAACGTGTTAAGTGTTAAAGGTTTCTGGGGTTTCCTCCGGAGTGTATGTGTACATACTGTAGGGTCGGACGGGGAGGTACTGCTAGACGGGGGGCTTCGGTAGGGGTCGGCATATGGGCCCCTGAAGCATTCAGTCACAGTGGAGAGAAGCCTCTGCTGAAATTGCCAGAGCCTTTGTTTCCAAGAAACTAACTCAACCTTCACGTATCCTGCCCCAACATCCCAAACATACTGTATGCATAAAGTACATGCAAAGTGGCACGCACAATTACTGGGAATGCTGTGCATTGGAACGGGTTCATAGCAATCAGTACCATCCCCCATCCACACGCAAACAGAGCCAGGAAACTATGTGTGTACGTATTTTAGACATGAATAGTTGGATGGATGTTTTTAATAGCCATAGAGCCTCAGTACCTCTTAACAAAAGAGAGGGAGAGAGGCAGGTACTGAATGTGTTCTACAATCGTTGTACAGGCCATGTATTGATTAGTTTATTGGCTTGTTCTGTGTAGCACCTTAACACACAAGACGTTTTGTTTCACCTTATTAGCAAGAGGAACCCACAAGGAAATCCAAAATGACTGTCTTCCTGATCCTCCTCTTGATTGGATCCTTGCTTGCGAGTGAAATGAAGCAGGTTAGCCTGCACACCGTGTGAAGCTGTGTGTGTGTTAGGTTGAAGGGTAGAGGTTGTGATGGGGGAGGTAGCAGTCCTGTAAAATGGGACATTGTTGGAGGTCTGGCGCGTCGACGCTCAGCGGCTGCATGGAAGCCAGTAATGGGCACAGGGCTCGGGTATATTCTGGAAGTGAGGCAGTCTAATGTAACCGCAGCACAAAAAAACTGTTGATTTAGCTTGGGCTAAATGGAGTGATCTTCTTTATGCTCCAGCCGGAGGAATGCTTTAGATCATGGCATGCGGTTTGGACCTTGATACGATGTGGTTTGGCGGTATGGGGACAGGGAGGGCTGGTCGGAAAGCCAAGGAGAGTGTCTCTGTCACAGTTGAAATCTGTCAACTAATTGACCACCCAAACAGCATTCCTGCTTCCCTGTTCCGCTCGCCTCGCTTCTGGGACCCCCAAACAATGTCCAATAGAACTCATGTCCACCTGTGCAGACTGGTTGACTATCTGGGATTATTCTTTCCTTCTTGATGACTTCCTTTAGCCCCCCCCCCCAGCAGCAGTACTTTTGGTGTCTGTATTTCAAATCCCTGCGCACACTAATTAAGCATCCTCATAAGGTCAAGCTAGGGAAGCCAATATTGTCTTATTTACTACCATCGTTGCTTCACCTTTTTGTACAGTAGTTCTCTTAAATGAAGAGTCCATTCACAGTTTATTGAAATATGAAAAAACAATAATGAAATAAATTAATAATTAATATACTACATTATAATTTAGGACATGTTTTTACTTGAGTCTAGCATGTGTTGCTCTATAGTCTACAGTGAGCGGTAGAGATAGCTCTATTATTTAATCTAAAAAGGTCTAGTGTGTAGAATTGAGTAGAATCTAGTGGAAGGGACTTGGCCAAAAAGTATGTTTTATTCAGTGTATAACCCAATGGCAATCAGATTTGTTACTATGTTACCTGAGAATGAGCCCTTTATATCTACATAGGGAGGGTGAGGGGAGGAGAGGGACTATCAGTTGGTTGAAATCTGCAACCTCACCACTAGATGCCCCTAAATCTCACAAACTGCACCTTTAAATATTGACTGAGCGGAGGTTTGGGTATTCCTTTCTTTCCTCATAGGAAGACCTCAGGACAGATATCCAGCTCCAACATTTGCCCAACGTTACTCCTGCTCTCATTCACCCACCATTTCCCCCCACCCAACTCCCCCCACCACTACACACCCTATGAGGATGCTGTAATCCATGTCGTTCCAGGGGTTTAACAATTCACTTCACTCACCATGTCTTTAAAGATATTTTGAACAAAGCTTGAACTGAACTTTTAAGGAGACAAAATATGCAAAACAATGCCAGTTGCACTATATTTCCATTTCTTATGAAATAAGAAACCAGATGTTTCTTAATTTCACGATATAGATTCATCCTGTCATAAAAGGCAATACAAAAAAAGTATCTAATACATTTTGACTTGACCATGACCTGCCAGCCTGAACACAGAGCACTAAAACAAGCCACGGAAGAAAAAACAGAGGACCCACCAACAGTTTGGCTTGGATGAAGGAACGGATAAACTGATATTGCAAAATCTTTTTTAATCTCAATGACGCAAATGGCCACGTTTTATATCGTTATATCGTATTTCATGGCATGATTTGGGATTATAATTGAGTGACTAATAGTGGTTGTTCACACCTAGAAATGTGTCTGGGGTTATGATATCAACAGAGCAGTGAGCGAATCAGGTGCAAGTGCTGGCTGAACTCATTGGGGAGGCATTAGGATTGAGTCCTAAAGAAACACTTGGAGGTGATGGGGGAGGGATCAGATCACAGTGTCAGTGTAGTCTAGCAGTGCGAACAAGTATCCCATTTCCGCATTCCAGGAAGCACACCTATTGTGTAGCAGACAGACAGTGTCTCTCAG
>NC_079420.1:22083752-22086303 GCF_026213295.1 Gadus chalcogrammus
CGAAAGGTACAATGTGGGAACAGGCAAGGTCTAGGAAGCGCTGGCGGAGGTGCTGTGAGGGCCGTCACTAGGCAACGCCACAGGGCAACCCGGGGCGTAATGAGCGCGGGGCTCGGGAGCTGTCTGCTCAGTGTTCCGGGTCCTGACAAGAACAGACAGGCTGGCCTGGGACGGCCTGTATGGAACTGCCACCACGGCCACCTGCTCACAGCAATCATCACCGGCACTCCGGCCAGCCACCGATACAGCATACAGACCCAATTAGGAGCCCTGCATGTCCCCCTCCAGCCAGCCATCACTAACACTCCCGCAGGTCTGACAAGGCTGCCTTCTTCCCCCTAGCAGATCTCTCATTAACAGCAGTGGTAGTGGCGAGCGGACAGTGAGGGGGCTGCTGAAAGGGCCCGGGAGTCCTGGGGTAACCAGCTTAAATACAGGTTTATTTCCTGCCCTCCTGGCCCCCTGCTGCTGCCAGCAGAGATTGCATTCCTTTAATCAGTTTATCTCCAATTTCCTGGGCCTCGCAGCCTGTCCCTGGGACACACTGTCACCTCCACTTACAGGGCCGCGGGCGGACGCACCCTCCGGCCATCACATGTTTTTCGGAGCAGTGATGGGAGTTGGTTTTGGCAGGACTCTGCCCTCAACAATATCTCTGTCTGTTCCACTGCTGGCTCACCACCTCTGCTGCATCCGCTCCCACCCTGCTGAGGGTCTGTGATCTCGGCGCAAGAAAGACCAGCGCACATCAGAGGGCTTAGAGGGAAAAAACCCACCACCACACAGTTCAGTTTGCTGTTTTCATGATGATTGTGGCAAAAATACGTTTTCCGTGTGTGTGTGTGTATGTGTGTGTGTGTTTCTGTAACCGGGCAACAGCAGAAATCAATGTGTTGAATAAAAAAAGAAAGAAAAGTGTGTGGGGGGGGGGGGGGGGGGGGGGGGGGGGGGGGGGGTAACAGCAAATTACATTCTGAAATGACCTCATTACGAGTGCGGGATTAAGAGCGCTGTGTGCTCCAGCCCAGAGGAGAGGTGGAGGAATTTCCTTTCAGTGGGGAGCTGTTATTGTTGGAAGCAATATCTTATTCCCCAGCGTAGGATTGACTCTTGATACAGCGCTGCCACTCTCGCTGCCCAGGCAGTCATCCGTTGTTCTGTTTGTTCACGGAAATAAAAAAAAACTTTGTGAAAATGACAAATGTAAACCGAGAGAGGTTATTCTTTCTCCTGAAGCGTTATTTTCCTTTTTACTGTTTTTGTATACAGTTTACCATCAGTTCTACCGTCCAAAGAGAGGTTGCGGAGTTGTTTCTCCTAAAGTTTTCCGTTGGCTTGGTCTGTAGTTCCCCAGATATTGTGAGCTACCTAAAGTGGTATCTGTTAGGCCTAAGCTGAGTCAGGCTACATGATCACATGCAATACGACCATCGGGGTCAGAGCCATTCTGACCAACTTTAATAGTGTGTTGGCCTGTTTGTATTTCCTATCGATGACAATTTCAAACCAGTGGACACAACTTTTCACAACTAGTGGTCATCACTGTGAAAACAACACCGCACATATAAGGTTTCTTAACATGCCTCTTTTTTATATTATGTACACATTTGATTTAACTTCCAGCAGACTTATTTACCATGGCAGTACCGTGCTTCAGCAGCAGAGGGCATTTCTTACCAATCGGTTTCTGAACAACTAAAGGTAGGTTATTATAGGGAGCAGCTGCAACTGCATAGAGATCTCTAAGGTGCTCTCTATATAAAACATACTTGAAATTAATGAAATAATAATATTGCTGCCGTTTGAATTAGAATGTTAAATTACTTCTTTAAATTGTTCATTTGTTCATATATTTCAAACAACATAGGCTTACAAACAGTTTATAAATAATACGATTCTCCCAAACCAAGCCTTACCTTTCAGACTTTGTGTTTCTATTTACCTTCACACCGTAGCCTATGTATCTAGTCTGAACCCTTTAGCCTAATTATTATTGGGAATGGAATTGAGTGAAGTGTGACCCGGCAGCTCTATTTATAACATAAATAGACTGTTTGCTGTTTAGATGACTTTAATTTCCCCCTCAAATTAAAATGATGTGTCTCCAACATCATTCAGTACGGGCCTACGGTCACAGCTTTTCATTAAAGTCACTCAGAAATGGCGGCTGGGAATCCGGCTGGCTGAGTCGCGCGGGGGGCCTGCTTTAACTGCTGTCACGCAACAGAAATTGTGCGAGTTGGCCTAACAACCCAATGTTTTCCCCTCCCCTCGCCAGCGGTTCGGCGCAGAGGTTCAATAAATATCCAAGCGGGGGGCGCAGGGCTCATGAGAGGGACGCACTGTGGCTCCCAACATCACCAACTTTTTAAATGCATTAGGTCATAGGCTTGGAGCAGGCTGCAACCACTGTAGCTCTACTCTACCCCAGCTCCCTCCCTCTCCCTCTCCCTCTCCTCTCCCTCTCCCTCTCCCACCTCTCCCCCTCCTCTCCCCTCTCTCCCCCTCTCCCTCTCTCTCTCTCTCTCTCTCTCTCTCTCCTCTCGCTCTC
>NC_079420.1:22086403-22108903 GCF_026213295.1 Gadus chalcogrammus
AGAGGGAGAGAGAAGGAGAGACAGAGAGAGAGAGAAGACGAGAGAGGGGATGAGAGATGAAGAGGAGAGAGAGAGAGAGAGAGAGAGAGAGAGAGAGAGAGAGAGAGAGAGGCAGGGGGGTGGAGTGAGAATGAGGGAGACTGAAATGAGTCACTGGGAGATATACAGAGGGAGAAAAGACGCAGAGCCTCCAGATAGAGAATTCCTGACAGCTGATAAGGGGTAGAAGGAGATCCAGTTTACTGCACTGATAGTGCAGGAATGCAGAGCCAGATGATGATGGCTGGGCCCAGGACTAGCTTGCCCCTATGCGTGCCTGCCAAGACCCATCACCAACCACCGCCTGCATGCTTGCCGCGTCGCCTCCCTTTTTCTCCCCAAGGAACCTACCCCCCCCCCCCCCCCCCCCCCGGGACGGAGGGTTCCTTCCCGTATTGGTCTCACCCCCTCTTTACATCCCCAAACCAGAGTGTTGCGGTGGTTTACTGTAATTTATCCAATTTTTTTTATTTAAACTGAAAGCTCACTATCTACAAGAGAGGCCTGCATCTATCGTGGTATGCACCATGTACATCATTAATGTATTTAATATCAATCTATTCATACAATAATATTTGTTAGCCATCAACGTGATGAGGTCAACTGGGCCGGGATGGATCTAAGTTGGCGTGGCGATGGCGCTGCCACTCTAAACAGCCGCGGACGGACACGAGAGAGAGAGAGGTAACGGATCCCGGCAGACAGCACGGAGCGGGGCCCGGGGCCAAATTTATAATTCACAATAAATCCCTGAGAATGGATACACCCTGAGAAGGCCGGGCCGGAGCAGACGGCGTCGACCAGCGCCCGGAGACAGAGAGGGCGCGCGCGGCGCGGCAGATTGGGTTAGCCGCAGCCCGGCCTGCCAGAGTCAGCCTCCCTCTCAGCGGTCTCAGGAGGAAGTCCAACGCACCGGCTCGGAGCGTGATCGAGTCAGCAGGCGCGGCAGCCCGGAGTGCTGGCGACACGGCCGTTTACCGGGAGCGGGCGCTGACCCGGGGATGAGGCCGCGGCTCGGAGCCCGGCTGGGACCGGGGGGGGAAATGATAGATGTGCGGCGCTGTGCCGGATCTGTTTCCAATATACACCTCTTTATTTTTCCTCTGCATTTTTCAGAATTCCTAGTGAGCTGCTGGGAATAAATGTGATTTCTCCCCAATTAGCTTATGGAGGTAAAGTTCACAGCTGTGCTTGTTACAGTCAACTCAATCTCTATCATTGTGTGTCTTATGAGGCAACATTTTGAGGTCGAGCAGAGGCGTGAGTGTGTGTTTTTGTGTATGCTTGTGTAAATGTATATGTTTGTATGTGTGTCTGTATATTCGTATACGTGTATATGTGTATCAGTGTGTGTGTGTGTGTGTGTGTATGCGTGTGTGTGCATATGTGTGTGCGTCTGCATGTGTGTGTGTGTGTATATGTGTATGTGTGTGTGTGTGTGTGTGTGTGTGTGTGTGTGTGTGTGTGTGTGTGTGTGTGTGTGTGTGTGTACGTGTATGTGTGTGTGTGTGTATGTGTGTGTGTGTGTGTGTGTGTATGTGTGTATAAGTGCATGTGTGTGTGTATATAAAGGGGTTTGTGTATATGTGTGTGTTTGTGTGTGTGTATGTGTGTGTATGTGTGTGTGTGTGTGCGTGTACAGGCGATAGGGTCCAAGGTCACCAGCCTGTGGCTGAACAAAGCCCCGCGGCGGTGAGTCCAGCCGGCAGACGGTACAGTAGCAGACAGGAAGCAGCGGCAGCATGGGACAGCAGAGGAGTGCTCTGCCTCTGACCTGCATTGATCTGCCCCCTCGGCCTGAGGAAAGCATCAGGAAGCAGGCTAACGTGCGGCAATGCACGTCCTCCGGGCTGCATGTCATGTTGTGATAGAGAAATGAAATCCCTTTGGTCCCTATTATTGTCTTCCCCAGACTCCCTCGGGGGGCCAAACCGTGACTCAAATGATGTGAATGCACACACGTACACGTACACACACACACACACACGCGCACACACACACACACACACACACACACACACACACACACACACACACACACACACACACACACACACACACACACGCACGCACGCACGCACACACACACACACACACACACACACACACACACTCACACACACACACACACACATACGCACACACACACACACACACACACACACACACACACACACACACACACACACACACACACACACACACACACACACACACACACACACACACACCAAAACACACACACACACACACACACACACACACACACACACACACACACACACACACACACACACACACACACACACACACACACACACACACACACACACACACACACACACACACACACACACACGTAAACACACAGAAGTCAAGCTGACAGAGCGGTTCCTGGAGGAGATGTGGGTGTAGTAATCATGACTGACTTTTTTGTGTTTGCCATTGCAGCTCTTGTGTGTCTCTGAATAATAGAACAGTGTAGTGTGGCCTATCTGCTCCATCAGGCCCGGTGACCGCGTGGAGACAGTCGTCTGAGCCGGTCCGTCGCTGTCCGACACTCTCTGACTCATAGCGTGCAGTCAAGCACGACAAAGGGTGGAGTGTGTGTGTGTGTGTGTGTGTGTGTGTGTGTGTCTGTGTGTCTGTGTGTTTGTCTGCATTTGTTGGAAGGCCGGTTTTTTGCCAGGGCTAAAGGCGCCTCTTGCGCACTTCCATGAGAAGCAGACAACAACTAAACAAGTCAAGAAACAGACGAGTCAATGAGATGCCCACCAGGAGTCAGCCATAATCTGGCGCTGAGGTCAGGAAAGCACCAGGCTTCTAGCTAGTCCTAAGAGACTAAATGCTCTATAGTTGGAATCTATTGTGAACTGGCTCACCGGCTCTGTATCTTTGCACATCATGCTGTTGTTTTGTTTGTCTGGGTCTGATTCCGTGCCAACTGCCAGACCTCTGGGTAGATGACAAGCAGGTTTCGTTGGTAATGAGGTGTTTGTATCAACAGGAGTCAAACCTTTAAAAGAGCAAATGGGTGTTTGGTGAGGCAGGGTTGAGTTGCAGCTAAGTTTTATAGTTTTGTTCCGATTTTTAAAAGGCTACCTCTATGGCAAACTAGCACAGCTGCGGTCTGCCAACGCTCTTCGCCTCGCTCAAGCCGTCTCCTCTCATCTTTTCCTCACAAACTCGGCAGCTAAAGAAGTCTGCCCATTTTGAAATTCCCCCGGGAACATCAGCTCAAGTCAGACAAATAAAAGCCGGGAAAGTCATACCTCGGCATTCAGACATTTCCCTCCCGAGTCTGTGATGGTGATGGATGGCTTATTATTGATCCCAAATTTGGCCCGCTCGCTTTCCAAGGAGAGAGTTTGAAATTGCTAGCGTTATCTGCTGGGGATCGGTCATGGACTGGGTGTCTGCGTGTTTCCTCACCGCAGCGTTGACTAAAATAAAAAGGGCAGTAAATCAGCTCATTGTGCTGAAACGTATAAAGGAAGGCTTTCTGTGCAAGAACAGAGCATGCCATAAACAAACAGTGGTGTGTTGGCACGTTAGAGAAGCTCTGAAGTAGTGCGAGATGGCATGGTCGTAAAAACGCCCATGGAATGCCAGTACGGGATCTTAATGGAGGAGAGGAAAACTCACAAACGTGTGGGCATGACACTGGATTCTCTGGAGAAGCAGAGGCAGTAAATTCAGATTTTTAGGTTAATCATTCGAACGCGTTTAACATACCATCGCTCATTCTGGATTTATGGACTGTATCAACCCATTCTGGAACGTTTTAAATGCACAGCTTTTGCAGTCTTACAAATGTTACTATGCAGTTTGGAGTTGCGATGTACCAAATCCATCTTAGTCTCTCGTTTCCCCTGAACAGAACGAGCATCTGAAGGGGTTTGACTGAAACGGGAATGTCTTCATCAACTTTACGGCCGAGGTCTATATGAACGCCATGCGATACTAACCTGGTTCTCCGGCAGACGCTTTTATGATTGTGCCATACCAGACCCCCCTGGTGGGTTACACAAGTTCCAGGAAAACTCAGCTGTTGGTCTGCGACGCGTCGGCCTTGACGTCTGCGTCTCACCACAGGGTCCCCCGGCCACCTGGGAAGGGCCGGCTGTAAGGGGACCCGGGGACCCGGGGCCGCGGCGGCCAAGCCCAGGAGAGGCGCGGCTGCGACCGCCCCTGGCAGTCTTCCAGCTCTGGGTCTCCCTTGCCCGTCCCAGTAGGAGGCCCCCTACTTCTTTGCCGGGGGGGCCCGTCAGACCGAACGCGCTCACAATGGGGAGATAGTAGAGGAACCACACGCTGTGAGAGCGCCATAAAAGCTGAGGGGAAGGCCAACTGTTGAAGAGCTTAGGGCCCAGACTCTGCTGTCGGTGTCGGACCCCCCGCTTCCCTTCTTTCATCTCAACCGCCGGCAGCCAGCGGCTCGACCCTGGCCCGAACAACCTGACATCCGAGACCACCCCGATCTCGGTGGTTCCTGCCTCTGCTCCCCTGCACACAAAGGGGTGCGCTCCGGCTGTAACACGGCCCCCTCCGAGGCGCCCCGCCGCTCACTCGTTTGCGCCTCAACTTGAACCTGCAGGAACAACAATGGAGAGTCCTCTGGCTCAAATCGATAGCTCTCCAGTAGCTCTCTGGTACCTCTAGCGGAGGGCCTGTATTGTTCCTTCTTAAAGTCTGTTTTGACACTCTGGGTTTGTGTGTGTGTTTGTGTGTGTGTGTGTGTGTGTGTGTGTGTGTGTGTGTGTGTGTGTGTGTGTGTGTGTGTGTGTGTGTGTGTCTGTATGTGTGTATAGCAGTGTTTCTGTGTGTGTATTTATTCTGGGCGGTGTGTGGGACATTGTGATTCTGGAGCCGGCATATGGGGTATCAAAGACTAAATCTGAGCCAATACTTGAGTTGATATCATGCACCACATTCATCTGGAGTTCATCTTCCAGTGTGGCCCCCAGGCACCTGAATAGAAAACAACCAGGCCGTATTAATTGTATCCGCCGTGCCCAGCGACCATAGTCACATCCTGCTCTTCAATTTCTTTGTTTGCCATAAAAGGGCGTGTGTTTGTTTTGGTATTGGCATGAGTCCCCGTCTGTATTTGTGTTTCTGCTTTTGAAAAAAAACAAACACTTGATCGCGATTGTGTAACAGTGCAGCTTAGAGGCGAGGATATCAAAAGCAGATGTGGCCTCTTAAGTGGGAGATGGGGTGTGTGTGTGTGTGTGTGTGTGTGTGTGTGTGTGTGTGTGTGTGTGTGTGTGTGTGTGTGTGTGTGTGTGTGTGTGTGTGTGTGTGTGTGTGTGTGTGTGCTGGGGGGGTGGGGGGGGTTGTAAGGTTAGGGGTTTGGGAGAGAAGTTGGGTTATGGGTGAAAACATTCCACCATTTTTTGTTTCCCGAAATGTTTAGTGCATCAGAAGCTGCAAGGGTCTTTTGTCTTTTGTTTTTGTGGAGCAATTTGATGTTAAACCCCAACCACCACACATACAGGGTAGGCCAAGGCTCCAGGCTTTCAAACTCACTTAGATTTGATACTCTACCACCCACCACTTTAATGGCACGTTCAAACACACACACACACACACACACACACACACACACACACACACACACACACACACACACACACACACACACACACACACACACACACACACACACACACACACACACACACACACGCGCAAACGCACACACAGTCTACTTAGTCTTGTGGAAACCGCGAGGGTCTAGTCTAGCCCCTCTCCTTCCTCCCGGGCGGACCGGAGAACAGCGGTGTCAGAGCCATGTTTTATCCCTGACAGGTCTCGGTGTGAGGGGGGAGAGACAGAAGAAAAACTTCCTTGTGAAAGTAGGAATGTAAAGCATTCCCCGCAATGCCACAGTGCTGCAATTACTCCAGCTACTGGTGGAGGGCCAAGACAATGAGACGACAGGCCACGGTATGGAGGGGGAGTGTGTAGTTCAACTCCTGTCTCCCTCTCTCTGCACAGCACTCTGCGAGTGCGTATCCTTCCCCTGGTCACACAGATACGGCCGTGTCCTTAGTATACCCACCCGCCGCTATCAGGAGCCTTCTGTGTACCGAGAGAACCTCATCACTGTTTATTTGTGTGGGGGATATTTGTGTGTAGGTGTGCGTTGATACAGATGTGGGTGAGTTGTGGGTGTCCATGTGGCGATGTTGAGGTATCTGGAGGTGTGTGTGTGTTTGTGTGTGTGTGTGTGTGTGTGTGTGTGGTGATGCATATGGAAATGTATGTGTGTTAATGCATTTAGAGATGTGTGTGTGTGTGTGTGTGTGTGTGTGTGTGTGTGTGTGTGTGTGTGTGTGTGTGTGTGTGTGTGTGTGTGTGTGTGTGTGTGTGTGTGTGTGTGTGTGTGTGTGTGTGTGTGCGAGCGTGTGTGTGTGTGTGTGTGTGTGTGTGTGTGTGTGTGTGTGTGTGTGTGTGTTCGTGTGTGTGTGTGTGTGTGTGTGTGTGTGTGTGTGTGTGGAAGTGAGAACTCAAGAGTGTCTATGAATTAACCCCCCCGGCAGTAGCAGGCTCCTCCTGTGGCGCATCAGCCCCCCACGTCTGGGCTGTCCGGCTCGCCCACGCCCATGTGAAGGACTGATTTGGATTCCAACTCCCAGTAGGCAATTAAGTGGCACCATCCGTTGTTGTGTGAGAGGCAAGAGAAAGGCGAAAAAAGGGAGTGACTGTGTGCGTGAGTATGTGTGTGTGTGCGTGTGTGTAAGGGACATGAAGGGGGAGGGTGGGGTTGAGGCGGTGGTGGTGGTGGTGGTGGGGGCGCTGCTGCCAGAGTGTCTGCCTCCCCAGGCCTTGTCCACACAGCCGCCATGGGCCGCCTGCACCCGCGCCACTGTTATCAGCTGGCTCAGCAGCGGCGGGGACACGGCTAAACAAGGCGCTGTTTATCTGCGGCCTGTGTTCACTGCACATCCCCGGCCCAGTCACGGCACCCCTCACATCGGCCCCGGCCCCGCACAGCCAAGGGACGACAGGGCCCCCCCGCTCGACACAGAGGTTGCCTGGGGTGCAGTCGGCGTCCCCCCCCCCCCCCTGCCGACGGTCTCGACGCCACAGTGCTGACCCTTTCCCTCCCTTCCCCCCCCCCTGCTCGCTGAGCCCTGTCTCATCCGCTCTCAGCATGCATCATCTCTCTCTCTCTCTCTCTCTCTCTCTCTCTCTCTCTCTCTCTCTCTCTCTCTCTCTCTCTCTCTCTCTCTCTCTCTCTCTCTCTCTCTCTCTCTCTCTCTCTCTCGACTCTTTTCACTATTCTATTTGATTTATTTCCTTTGGACATTAGGATTCTTACAGAGCGCTTTTGTGTTGAACTGAGCAGAGGGATGTGACAATGATGTCCCTGTGTCCGTTAGCTGAGTCCCAGAGCCATGCTTATGCTAATATATAGTATGTTGTGTTTTCTGGATGCACTGGGCCGTAGCCCCAGGTTGTTTGCATTAACACCAGACGGTGGAGTGATGCCCTTTGTAGATGTCCCGTCCATAGCCGGGCCGCATCACGTGTGTATTTCTATAGCCAATAAAGTAGTCAATAGGAGTTAGCTCAACATCGTTCTCACTGAGAACCACATCTGACTCCAATGCTATTATTCTGTTAGGCTAATAAACATGACTTGTTCATATGTGTGTTTTTCTAGCCACAATAGGAGGAAAAACATTGGAAAAAGAACTGGCTTTTCAAAAGTTTTGAGAGAATTATCGCAATCCTTAACTCAGCAAATACCCTGACATATTTTTATAATTTCAAAGGAGAAGTTAATATCGCCCCTTCAGGACTCTGGGCCTCTTGAATGCTGATTCAATATGGTGGATGTCAGTCAACCCCATAGTACCACCCCTCCGTCCCCACCACCACCACCACCACCATCACCACCACCCAGCCATTCCATCCCGTCCGCTCCCCCCTCGCCCGGCCTTATCTATGGGTCGCGGAGCACAGGCTCCAGACTGTGCAGACAGTGCTATCTGACCGGTCTATGTCTCTATATACACACGGAAATCACCCGGTCCGTGTGAAGAACAGAAAGCAGCCTACAGACATCCTGCCCACGAACGGGGAAAAAAAGGAAGAGGAGAAAAACAACAGATAGATAATTTAGAGGGCTGATTCAGCCCGGGCCCGGTCACACGCCAGCGGCCCCGTCTACGAACATTAACCACCGCCGACTTTAAACATGAGCCCCAAATCCCACTTCCTTCATCTCCACATGCCTTTGTTGTGGACCCTATACTGCATCGGCTTGTGTCCCAGGCAATTTAGCCCAGAGACAGTCACTGGTTGTGTTAAACCAACGCTGTCTTGCAGGCTACAGCAGAAGCCAAGCGCCTCTTTAAACATTTTGTGTTGTGCCGCTTACCGCCCAAGAGCAGAAACACTTACACACACACATTACGTCATTATATCTGGAGATGACTTTTGTTAAGAAGTAGACGTTAATCTCCGGGCTAATCATAATCACATTATTATTAGGACATAATACCAATGTCATAAAGATAATAACTTAATGACATTTATTAAATTGGGCTGCATTGTCACTGCTTGTTTGTCTGGATGAATGTCATCCTCCAATGCTTCTCCCACGGGCCGGGCCGCACCCCGTCAGAGGATGACAGACAGGGCGGGGTGGGGCTGAGGGCTCCGTGCCGGTCTGCCAGACGTCAAGGGGGTCAGAGGTCACGGCCATGGGAGGAAAAGTGACCCCGCAGTGGGCCCCTGCCCTCGGTTGTTGTTGACTTGTTTCGTCCCTCGTCCCCCAGCCGCCACCTCCATTTTCGCTGACCCGCTCGCCCCTCGCCATGGGAGTGCCAGACCAGAGAGAGATACCCTTAGAGGGTGGCGGTGGTGGGGGCGGTAGTGCGGGCAGTGGTGGTGGGGTTGGGGGATCACGGTGCCGGGTGTTGGATCTCGGATGCTCCAGAGATCTGGGTCGGCAGAAAACTGTGACTTCTCACCACCACTTGACGGAACACGTGTTTGGGATTCCAGCGAACACCAGAGGATTCCAGGGAACGCTGGAGGTCTCGATGTCACCGAGGACCCCCACCGCTGGGGGAGAGGAGTCATGGATCCAACGGCAGGAGGACCACACTCCCTGGCTCTTCCACCACTCGTCCCCCCCCCGCTCAGAGGGCCCGGGACATGCTACTCTGTACCGCGAACCAGCCGGGCACCTCAAAGCCGTGACACTACACGGGTCTCGATGTGAATCAGGAAGGCTAGCTGATGTTTGGTTTCTGTGTGTGTTCTCAGAGAGGGCAGGGGTCCGGCGGTGGAGTTTAATTACAATACGCTGGCCATTAAGCACTTGAGGGTCTGTGCCGACGTCACAGCAGTAAACAGCGTTTTGTTTTCACTTGGAAGAAGCATCAGGGGGAAGTTAGTTAGCTGGTGTTTACAGAGCATCCAAAACAGTCTGAGAGCGGCTGACACGCGTGAATAATTGATGATTATTCCAAAGACGACTCATATTAGTGGTTTCTATGGTAATGAATCATTCTGTCTTCGTGGAGCCAGACGGGGAATCAGGCCCGGCCGTGCTCACTGCCCTCGGGCTAGACAGAAGCTCCCGAAGACCCTCACGAGTTGAACACCCATGATGCAGACAGGCTCCGCTGGTGGTGGGGCCTTCCCTGATCCGGCTGTGGGATCCGGAGCCTGGCGACGGGATGGCAGATTAGGTTGGCAAATAGAAAACAACAATCCCTTCCATTGAATCAATGTCATGCCCCTTAATTGTCAGGTTCCTGTAGGATATAAGCATTAATTAAGTCTCCCATCCTCTGTGAAAATCAAGCAGGTTGATATGTTTTGAGTGCTCCTTATGTGAAGGGTCAGATCGCAGTCCTGTAACCAAAGCACAGAGTACCTGATACATGTAGCTGATAGATGTTCCTGAAACCGTCAATGATGTAATGTAACAACTTTAGATGGTGTAGGACATCATCCATAATGCTGCAGCACAGAGCTGGAGCTAACTCTCGTTTTAGCTATAGCTCACCCTCACTAGAGCTATAAACTCACCCTCACTAGAGCTAGAGCTCAACCTTGCTCTCATCCTAATCTTATGGCTTCCTGAGAGCCCAACCTCTCTGGTAATCATTAGTCTGGATGTGGCCGGAGACACTCAGCGGGTGTCTCCAGATCAGACCCAAGGGGAGGGGGAGGAGGAAAAGGAGGGGGAGGAGGAGGGGAGGAGGAGGAAGGGGGGGAGGAGGAGGGAGGAGGAGGCGGAGGAGGAGGGGTAGGAGGAGGGGGAGGAGGAAGAGGATGGGGCCATTATTGCTACTTTGGTAAACATGGGGGCTGCGGTCGCAGAAGAAAGGATGGTTCTAATTAATATTTGTCTCTCTCTCTTGCTCCTTTCTCCTTTCCTTCTCTTTTTCTCCCGTGTCTTGATATTGAGAACACATCAGATTGACTTAAAATCAAATCCACTGCATGTTTGCAGGCTTTTATTGGCTTTGAGGAGAAACCAAAATGTTGGGATCTGTGCTGCTCTGGGATCAAAGCTATTTACGTAAAGAGCGGAATAATAACAACAACTCCTCTCCCAACCATTTATCGCCCATTTAATTAATTATGGTGTCAAATGTAATTATGTTCATGACAAACCATGTGATATATGAAAAACCACACAAGTATTGTTTTTGTGTTAACCAGCAACCGAGGGGAAAATAACACATTCGCCATAGCTCACACCTTGCAAGAAGGAATTGCAGCTGATACCAAACTAACCCTGTATGGCGGTCTGCTGGTTTGATGCTTTGGCCTCTCACCAGCCCCATTCCCAAAGTTGTCCTTCACTACAGAAGATTGGGGGGATGAGAGAAAGGTAAGAAACGAAAGGCCTGTTGAGGGACGAAAAGAGGGGGAGGAGTGAATGAGTCAGGGAGTGAACTGGACAGATCAGAGAGAGAGAGAGAGAGGGAGAGAGGGAGAAAGGGAGAGAAAAGAGGGAGATGAGGGATTAGAGGCTGAGTGCAGTGTGGAGAATGGGATCAGAAGAATGAGAGATGTACAGCAGAAGGGAAGATAAGCCTGCAGCAGCTAGTAGCAGGATCTCTCTCTGTCTCTCTCTCTCTCTGTCTCTGTCTCTCTCTCTCTCTCTCTCTCTCTCTCTCTCTCTCTCTCTCTCTCTCTCTCTCTCTCTCTCTCTCTCTCTCTCTCTCTCTCTCTCTCTCTCTCTGTCCCTGTCTCTGTCTCTCTCTCTGTGTCTCTCTCTCTCTCTCTCTCTGTCCTTCCCAGTACCAAGGTGCTCCAGGGCTCCGTGTGTCCTTATAATGAAGGCTTGTTTGAATCCACGTTCAGACATCCCCAGAGAGTGGGCCTAGTGGGGCCTCAGGCTGCTATTACGGAGCCGGCTTGGATCCGAGGCCGCTAGGCCCTGAGCAAGGAGACTCTCTGTGGCGCTTGCTCGCGCCTCTACTCCACGCACAGTCTGTCAGTCTGCTGAAAACGCTGTCATGCAGCGCTCGAGACCCAAGGCGATCTCATCCCCCAACCTCCGTGTTTTATAACAGGCGGACTTCTTGCTAATTGCTCATTTTCTCAGTATGGAATACAGCGAGAGAGCAGGCGCCTTGCCTGCTCTCTCGCTGTATTCCTTACTGAGAAAATTAGCAATGCTCCTTTTTCAAGCCAAGCTACAGATTTCAAGAGCTTGAAGCTTTGCAGTTCGTTGTATTCCCAGGCGCCCCACTGCTGTGACTCTCCAGCGCTACTGGTTGCTGGGAGTGAGGCTCCGTGATGGAGATATCCATCACGGAGATGTGCCGTAACGCTTGCTTGGGGTTTTCCAATAATAGGATGTGAAATGTGCCGTGCGTTGAATAGCGGTTTTGTGGTTTAGGGGGGGGGGGGGGGGGGGGAACGTGCACACAGTGGCGGTCTGTGGGAGCTCCTCTGTTGACTGTGATGCTGTTCCTGTGCTGCTCTCTGTCTCTGTACCTGAAACAAATTTACATTTGTGGGGATTTTGCCGGCGCTTTTATCTAAAGCGACCTTCCGGGTTACAGTCAACCTACTCTACCTCCTGAGCTACTGTCGGACCACTTGTATTTTTAAATGGGATGTGCTGGCTGTGACAGAATACAAGTTCTCCTTTTTCTGTCCACTTAATCTTGCGAAGTTCAATCATAAAGAAACGGCAACATTCTATAAATTGTAATCAGGACTTCGCAAAGAAAATATAATACATAATAGACTTTCCCATGGTTCCCCTTTGAGTTGCGTTCTAACATTGAATCTATTCCCTGAGTAGAGGTTGGTGTCCCTGGGCGATGGGATGAAAGTAGTCTTTACAGGGGCCCTTAAAGAGTCAGTTGGGCTTATGGGACGGTGGGACGCTTTTGGGGTGCGACTGACACAAACCCCTGTGCCCCCCTGGAAGGTCCCGGTGGCTGGTTCCACATGGGGTGCATCAGGGCCCTGGATCTGCTGGGCTCAGAACCCGGTGCCGGCCCCCGTCCAGGGCCAGCCCTGGGTCGGGCGAGCTTCGGCCGCGGCTCCGGGGGCCGGGGGGCCGCCAGAGAGAGAGCCAGTGTTTGTGTACGGAGCGCAGGGCTCTTATCTCCAGCCTGCGCTGACGCCACACTCTTCCTGTTTCCAATCTTTGCTGCTGATTTTTCTTTCACTCGCGCTTCAGCCTCTGCGGCTCCCCAGTTCCTACTGACTGAAGCCTTTCGGCTTTCAATTCTTTCCCTTTTTTCTCCCCTGACGCTGTTCTTGTTCCTTTGCAGTCGAGATTAGACAGAGTGTCGCCCGGCCGCTGACTCAAGAGGCTAAAGGATCAGCGGCTGTTACGCACGCAAACATATTCTTTGGAGAAAAACAAAAAACTTGAAGAAGTCTGCCGACGCGATTTGCATAATTGACTGCGGAGAGATCCCGGGGGAGATGTGGGGAGAGGTTCTGTTGAGAGACGTAGGTCAGACAGGACACGCCAGTCTCTGGGACCGGAAATATCCCTGACTATATGTGCACTTTCATATGCAAGCACGCATGCCCCGCGCACACATACACACACACACAATAACACCCACACACACATACACACACAGAATAATACACATGCCCCCCCCCCCACACACACACACACACAATAACACAAGCACAATAACATCCACACACACAATAACACCGACACACACAATAACCCACACAAACACACATGCGCACGCATGCAATAACACCCTGACACACACACACACACACACACACACACACACACACACACACACACATACACACCCACAAACACACAATGAAACACACAAAATAAAACCCATGCACACAAAAACACACACAGACACAAACACGCACAGTAACACACACACACACAAATACACACACACACACACACACACACGCACACACACACACACACACACACACACACACACACACACACACACACACACACACACACACACACACACACATACACAAACACAATAACACCCAGCCACACAATAACACGCACACACACACACATACAAAATGACCCACACGTCAAACCGCTCACACCAGTAGACACACAAAATGCATTTAGAATGAGATGAAATGTTCATTAGTACAGATTGGGAACTCTTAGCTGTAGGGTTAATTCATAGACGTATATGTTATATGGCAATACCAAAGGTTCCCTATTCCGCAGACGAGATTTGGGGAAATCTTTGGGCACCTTTCCCTTGTATCACCCCTGTTTTGTTTGCTTAATGCCAACACAAAGACATTCTGCCTAAAAACATATTGGGTAAAAGTATATTATATTATTATTAAAAGTCGTTCGTCTTGTGTTACTGAAACATTGTTCTTTCCCTATCTGATACTACAGCCCTTTTGTGCCTTCGAACCAAACCACATTGCATAATTGTACAGCAAAAACAAGCTCCCTGCGTGTGTGCGAAGCGTCCATCCTTCTTTTCCTTCTTTATGAAATCAAAAACAGCCATCTAAAATACATAAACAGCCCGAGAGCTCCCTGACGGCTCCTCTATTTGGTATTTTGCAAGCGCCACTACCCCCCCGCCCCCCACCCCCACAATCCCCCGCCCCCCACAACCCCCCCCCCCCCCCCCCAGTCTGGCCTGCCGCCTGCCTGGATGGCCGATCTTGGTGGCGCCATTGCGCTCCGCAACTCTGCCGTAATCAGGAACAGCACGGGGCAGCGGCTATCACAGAGGGTTTCTTTCCCTTTCCTTTGTTTTCCGCACATTTCCTTCCTCGTTTTCTTAGATATTCTCCCCGCACTGATGTAAGTCCAAACAGAGGCCTGTTTAGAAAGTAAACAGTGGGCCGAGGGGAGGCCCGGAGTCTGGCGCCCCACGCCAGTGTGTCGTCGCAGCAGAGACGTCTTGCTCCACCCGGCGCTGACACCGCCTGTAAATACACGGCATGACGAATGGGGCCCGGCCCCCCCCCCCCCCCCACCCCCGCCCCCCCCGCGCCACGCCATCCCCGCCCAGCCTCTGACCGGCGGCCCGGTCAGAGGAGGCAGAGCTCAGGGGACGGGCTGGAGGACCTGTCACCAGCGACGGTTGTTTACCGTAGAGGGGCGCCCAGAGGAGCATGAGGAAGGACGCTCGCCTTGAAGACATCGGGGTGTTCTCGTTCGGCTTCAGCACAGTCCGACTGTCTGACTGTCTGGCTGTCTGACTTTCTGACTGTTTGATTGTCTGACTGCCTGACTGTCTGACTGTTTGATTGTCTGACTGTCTGACTGTTTGACAGTCTGATTGTCTGACTGTCTTACTGTCTGACTGTTTGATTGTCTGACTGTCTGACTGTTTGACAGTCTGATTGTCTTACTGTCTGACTGTTTGATTGTCTGACTGTCTGGCTTTCTAGCTGTCTAGCTGTCTGATTGTCTGATTGACTAGCTGTCTGGCTTTCTGACTGTCTGGTTGTCTGACTGTCTGGCTGTCTGACTTTCTGACTGTCCGACTATTTGACTATCGGACTGTATGACTGTCTGAATGTGTCACTCTGTCTGTCTGGCCGTCTCACCATCTGACAAACTTTCTGAAGACGAGGAGATCACTTTGTATTCAAGGAAGCAAACCATATGTTCTGCATCTGAACTTAATACAGGCGCTCCGTGTGGTTTCGTCGAGCATAGACAGAAAGCCCATTAAGCTAAATCAAATGTACACGTTCTTTACAAAGTGCTTTACAGCGGAAAAACAATGTGTAAAGAAGGGGTGAAAAAAGGAAAGACTCGGTCCAGATGTTCTTGCCTTGAATATGATTAAGACCTCATATTTGCACCATAGCTAATTATTTTCATGCCTCTATCAGGATCAAGGGGTCTTTGAGAAATCAATCTGTCGGGACCCCCTCGGAACAGCTTTCTAGCTGTGACGTGTTTGTAAAACTTGTTGGCAGTAATGCCAGCCTTCTGGATAAACCCTGCATGATGCATTATTGGAAAATATAAACTTAGCAAAGTCTATTACCTAGGAACAGGGCTGAGATGTGGACAGATCTGTGCTGTTTTGAGTCACACTACAGGGGCTGGAATGTCTTCAGGGAGGCTGTGTGTATGTGTGTGTGTGTTTGTGTATGTGTGTGGGGGGGGGGGTTCTGTGTGAGGGGGAGGGGGGGGGGAGCGGGCGCCAAGGGGCCTACAGGGCTATGTTTGACCTCTAAGGATAGACCTGCTAAACTAGAATGGCTACTCTCTTTCCGGGTGTGTTCTGTACCAGGATTTCCTCCCCTGCTCTCGGGCTCCCCGTGTACACACACAGCACCAGGGACACGGGTCACAGCCGCAGGCTGGGCCATTGTGAGCCGCCGGCAGGCCCCGCTGCTGAGGTCATGCGAGGAGCCGCTGAGCGCCAGACTGGCAGGCACTGCACGGCTTCCTCTTAAGATATGAGATCAAGTGAATCAGAGTTAGGAGTTGTTACCCTTTAAGAGTCCTAATGACCACTAGCTCCCTCCTCCCTGGCACACTCTGAGCAACGGCGCATTATGAAGATGGTATTTTCTGCCATCATCCGTTTTTCATCGACTGGTTCTCCTTTCAGCACACATGATCTCATCCCGCAGCATGGCTAACTTAATGCCGCCAGTGGTAGCGTTAGCGTAGCATTAGCATATATAATGGAGTGCCATTAGTCATGTGCTGGACTTCTGCCCCATGCGGATACTGTGTTACCTCTTGAGGAGATCCATTGTTCACATGTTGCGTGCAGCTACAGAGCCAAGAGATGAGCCGATTGATTTGAGTTTGCCGGCGGTGTCTAGGGATCCCTTTGAAGAGACATGTGAAGATGCATCTCCCATTGATAAGAAAGCTGACAGGGATGGCGCTGCGATACTGAATTAGATCAATGGTATCAAAATGGAGATCTGTCTGCATGCAAATATTCTTGAATACAATAATAGGTTTACGTGTTCGGGCAGGGTAGTCTCGTGTTTAGGCTGTTTGACACCCAGCCGTTCAAACACCATTGGCAACAGTATAAAGGTATCGTTGAGCATTGGGTTTCAAAATGGCCTTTGATTGCTAGTGAGGCTTTGAATGACCAGAGAGGGATAATTGTATCATCGTTCCTTGCCTTCTCCCGCCAGCTGCCCATAACCAGTGAGGATGCTGTCTGGACATCCCTGTCTGTTCTCCCATTGATTTCATGTTCTTCCCTTCACACTCACAGTGTAGAAGCACACACATCTCTGCTTGTCTGGTCCATCTCTCAATGGATGTCCACACACCAACTGAGCTCAGTCTGGACTAGACTGTGCTGCTCTTCCTTCCAGGGAAGACATCTCCCACCCACAACCTTCATCACTCACGACAACTCGGTGGTGCCTGCGACTCAGACGGCAAGGAACCTTGGTGGGACACTGAATGACCAACTGTCCTCCGCTGCCAACATCACTGCGACCACCAGCTCCTGCTGCTTCATGCTGTACAACAACAGGAGAATACATCCGTTCCTCACCCAGAAGAACACCAAGGTTTGGATCCAGGCTCTCATCTCACTCCTAGACTACTTTGAATTTCTCTGGCCGGTCGGCCGGCCATGTGCAACTGCTCCTCCGCAGCTCATCAAGAACCAGACTACCAAAGTTCTCCCGCACTTCAGCCCTCCCAGCACCCTGCTACTCTGTCCCAATCCGTTTCAAGTCCCCGGTGCTTGTTGTTACATGTGCTGCATCCAGCACATGGTCAAACCATACGGCCAAGCCCGTCCACGGCTTGCTACCAAACGGCTTGCTACTATCTCAGTATGGGGACCCCAGCAGCCGCTGAACATAATCTCGATTGTTATCGGTCCTGTGGTGGAGCGAGCTCCCCACTGACCTCAGGATCGCTGAAACCCTACACCTCCCCCGCAGGCTGAAATATACTTATATTAATAATAATACTTTTAGATCTCATGTTTCTGTATTGCAGCAAGTTTATAAATGGGCTTTGCTTATTTTATGAATTCTATTTACTTTAATGATTCTTACACTTTTTTGGGTTATTTTTTCATTGTTGAATATATTTATTGTTATAATTTACTTTAGACAAAAGTGTCAGCTTAATAAATGCAATGTAATGTAAGGTCTGTGAAAGTCATTTACTACAGAGGAGCTGAAGTGGAAGCTTAGCACCAGGGATTGTCATTACTATCCCTGTGCAGGACAGAATAAGTGACTCTTTTGGGAGGATCTGGACACGGGTTAGGCTTCAGAACAGCGACCGATGCCCTCTGTATGATTATAAATCCTCTCATGGAAAGACAGGGTCCCAGAGCAGACAGGGTCCCAGCGCAATGCCTTGGTGCTTCAATCCTCCTGTTTCGCCATCTTTGTATGTTGCCCTTCCGATGGTAATTGCCTTAGCTTTTAGCAATGGCAGTCTGCTGACGAAAACGCGGGTTTAACAAACGCCAAATATATGCGAGTGAATCCAGAGAATGAAACAAAACAACCCACAACGGCTCATATTAGAGTTATTGCTCAGAGTATAACAATAAACAGCCACTTTGGAGCGGGGGGAGCTGCGCGCTGGTGCGTTCATGTCCAGACCACAGAGAGAGAGACAGAGCAGGCCCCATACTGTTAGTGATTGTGAACCACCATCATCATTATCAGCTCGGCGGCAGAGAGTGGCTCCCACTCCAGCCAGGCGGCGCTGTGTCTGACCTGTCTGCGGCGTGGCAGGGCTCGGATGTGGGGGAGAGCTATCGGCTGCTAGGGGTCGCGGCAGCGCGAGGCAGGCTATAGGTGAGGTTCTTTCAGCGTCTGCCGCCTTCCTCCGATATCTGAAGGCCATTAACAGCAATGGTCCCGATGACAAGCCCTTCCTGAGCGGGGTCCTCGTCAGAGCCCCTCCGCACCACGCCAAGGGGCCTGGGGCTGCGGTCCAATACGCCACTTGTCTATTTCGGGAGGTCGTTTGGAGCCGGACACTTTGTCTTTGCGAGCCGAGCCTGTCTGCTGATACCGCTATCAACGGCCGGCTCTTAAGTGGGAGCCATGGCAATTTGTGGGAGTGACGCCGCCAAGCAGGGCAGTTATCAAACCCCGACGCTGGTTAGTCTTCTAATGAGCATCCTTGGAGGAGGACGGAGGAGCTGAGGAGGGACGGGGGGGCTCGGAGAGAACAACACCATTACCCGCTCTGCTGTCCGCACAGGAAATACTTAACAAAATGTACCAATTTTCACACAGACGTCTTGTGCTGGACATCTTGTGCTGAACGTCAACAATATGCGGATGTTGCCCAGAATTGTTTTTCAGTTTATTATACTATCCTGTCCTGAATAAAAGCAAAGGGCTTATTAAATAGTATGAAGTCAGTTTTTATGTCTAGAAAATGGACTTCAATTGGTGTTGAGTTTTATTCTGTACTTTTCAACCTGGCTTTTGGCTTTCTTTGGGAAATATTTACTTAACATGAATTGGTAATGACAGCACTTCATGTTCACGGTCACTAAACCCTAACTGAGATATGGGCTTTATGTAACCTTTATTTCGCCAAAGCTTGCATGAGGTAGCGCTGTCATCAAAAGTCTCTGCAATTAAGCAGAAAAAATCACACAGATGTTTTCCATTTTCACATCGCATCTTTAACAAGGAAACAGACATGGATTTCCTTGCATTGTATGCAATGTTGTGAGGGGTTGCAGTTTACTCATGGTGGTGAAGTGAGGTCCTGGGCGGGAAATGTGACTGCCGCTGTGGATCCAAGATGGCCTCTATGGCCTGTCTTGCTATGCCCGTGTCAATGACATTAAACGTTGGGCTGCATGGGCTGATGATGTCAGACTTGGAATTATTTCACTCTGGGATTTAGAAAGGGTTCGATTTACTAGCATTCAGGTAGCAATAAAAAATACAATAGTTCACAATGAGTGTCCCCTTCATCCTAGGCTCGAAAAGTATTGGATCTTTTTATATATCATTTTTGATATAAAATGTAGGCATAATCTTCTCGAGAGTCCATTCATACATCCATTGTAACTTATTTATAACAACGTAATGAGTCAGTACAAAAAAGATTACTGCTTACCGTAACTTTAAAACATAGAAAATAAAGATGGCCGATGGCGAAACAGATCCAAAGCCTGACATCATTAACCGCTCGTTGTTTTCTGATAATTATGAGGATTTGATTGCAGTCTCTTCCACTGCACAATAAACAACATTGGCGACATCTCTAGGCTGTTTCGGTGTGCTTCAAAGCAAATGAGGAGAGTATGACGCAGGGAAAGCCCCCTACTGTGGTGGGACCCCCTCAGGGGGCGATGGCGCCCACACCACAGAATGTGCAGCACCGCTGGGACCCGACAGCCAATCATTAGCCTGCTTATCGACTCAGAGGCCTCGCAACCAAGTGGTGACGTTCCAAACAGTAATGAGGAGAAGTGTGTGTGTTTGTGTGTGGGGGGGGTGGGGGGTAAAGGGGTTAGACAGGGTGGGGCTTTCACCTACAGGGCTTCTTTACCTGTAGACATGCCCCTATGAAGCCTCTAAGAGGAATGCCTGGATAATGAAGCTTAATGCACTCGGGCCATTATAAATGACATGCAATTATAAACGTAACTTAATCCGGACGTCAAAAGGTGATCCGTCTTCATCACTCACTAAACAAAGGCCAATGGAATGGGAACATTTTATTGGGCACAATGGCTGCTTGTGTCTTTACCTCACCGCCACATTGTTTCTCTGACCCTGCTGATGCCGGCTTTCAGGAAAAGAGGTCAGAAAGCGAGATAGTGCAGATAACCTCACTATTGATCTGCTGATGCTTTTCAAAAAAGCGCCTACAGCTGATAATCTTGGGATTCTTTTGATCTTTGCTTGGTTTGAATGGGAGGTTCGTTTGGTTCACATGGTTAATAAAACCATGTGCAATGAGACAGACCTTAACAGGCTTAATGTGTGTGTGCAATGTAGTGTATAGTCACATTTGTGTGTGTGTGTTTGTGTGCGTGTGTTTGTGCGTGTGCGTGCGCGTGCGCGCATACGCGTGTGACGGCGTAATACTGTGAAAACAGTGTGGACCATTGTGGACATAGTGGTGCCTATAGTTGTGATACCAAAGGGGATGTCTGCCGATCTTGTTATGCACATCCCATGCGACTGGTTGCATGACTTGATCCCCAGACTTGAGTCTAAGTCTGTGTTATTACTCTGCGAGGTGTGGATTAGCGGCCGTGTTGAGTCAGGCCCAGCGGACGGCTCAGCAGGTCAACCCAGGGAGAAGCCCGCGTAAGCAGGCTCCACCGCTGCTCAATGGACTCATAATGGCCTGGATCAGAAGGAATGCCATCGTGGAGCCTTGCTACTGACAGCGACTCCCCCGGGACATGAATCACTCCCACTGATACACACAGATCACCAAAAGCACCGTGGCCCCGGGCGCCGTCTCTCCGGACTCCGCGTCTCCACTACAACTACACAAATCCAATTGCGTCCAATTAAAGTTTTAACTATTGTTCTTTTTCCCTGTGGCTCCCCGAATCTCCCTCCAGTCTCATGATACAAAACCACTCTTCACTCGCAGAGTCCGGACAATAGGCAGAGTGATACAGTTGTTTATGGAATGCCTTAAATGGCACAGCATTTTATTTTGTGCTGTGGTTTGTGCAACTGAATGGCCCCATCGCCCCGAGGCCGTGACAGACTGGGTCTGTGATGTGTGGGTTAAGGGAATTCTGCCTGATCCACATCCAAACAGACAACAGTGCAGTCCATCAAGCAGGGCAGATTTACTCATTTCTTAAAGGCCTGGAGTGTCCTCCTCGTAACTACGGTCGGGTCTTAGACCTGTTCTTGTGCCTCAATGTTTGTAACTTATGTTTATAACAAATGTTTATTTTTATAATTAACAGTAGCTAGAACTAGTCGCTAGAACTTCAACTTCAAGTGTATGGGACTGGGATGTATCTGGAATGTATCGGTTCTGTAGAAGTGTTGACTGATTTGTGTTGTAGTAAAGATGAAAGTTAAATAAAGTAGACAAATAGACAATACTTATTTTTTTAGTACTGGTGGAAACTGGGCCTACATAGGCATTCTTACCTTAAAGGTATAGTATGTAATTGATTTCAATCAAAACAATGATGTAGTGAAGTAGCGAGGGATCATCGGAGTTGTTGTCTTCAACACCATTACAGCCAAATCGATCTGACTTGACTCAGGCAAGAAATCATGATCACAGACGAGTAAATGTATTAAAGTTGAATTTACGATACATGAAGTCAAGTTTATTCACATTATGTAATTTTATTGTTATGAGTTTGCCATAAGTTACATAACCTAACTTGCTTACTTACAATTAAATGAGACGATTACCAAAACAACTGTAGATCATGTTATGAAGGGACCATCTTACTAAAAAAAACTTCACGAGCATGAAGGTGTTTCCCTAATTTTACAGGAGGAGGGAGGGATTCAACAGATATTCACCCTGCATAACATTGATATTACGAAGGTAACTAAAGACACAATCACCGGTATCAGACCGTGTGTCTCGGGGTGTATACCTGCCTCTATAGAGCCATCCTTTCCTCAATATTTCTACACAATAGTCTTCTTAGAAACAATAGCCTTATAAAATGCATTTTTACCGGCAATGCATATCAAATCAATGAATGTGTAATTAAACCCATTTTAAACAATGAAGAAATTATTTGGGCCCCATGTATGGGAAACACTATCAATGGCGGACGGCGTCATTCTCTCAAATAAAAACGACCCGCCCAAGTAAAGTTTTTAGGTGGGAAACACTAAATTAGCATGGTGGCTGACATGAACCACTTGTCAAAGTAGCACATCATAGTAAGCTAGATCAATAAATGTGGTCCTTAATGGATAATTGTTTCCCCAGAGTGGATAGGGTAAACGGACTAACGCCACCAATATTTGACCAATCGTAACGGACTGTTCCTGTGAATAAAACAATATTGCTATCTGGGTTTG